>NW_015557302.1:72722-90391 GCF_001515605.1 Sinocyclocheilus anshuiensis | reverse complement strand
TCATAAATACTGTAATAAATGTATTGTTCATTGTTCGTTCATGATAGTTAATACATTAACTAACATTAACTAATGGGACCTTATTGAAAAGTTTTACCTTAAAGGTGACATATATCATGAAAATCTGACTTTTCCAGGTTTTAAGTGCTATAATCAGGTCCCTGGTGCATCTACCAACCAAGGAAACGTGAAAAAGATTAACCTAGTAACTTTGTTTTGGTAAGCCTTTTTCTGGTCAGATTTAGCTCCCATGGTGACATGGCAAAGGGATCTCATTATAATATTACCGTCCCTTAATCTTTAAGTTTACACCAACGGTGCCGTCATTTTGATTTTGCAAGCGACAACGGTGTACCAGCTCGAATGCCACAACGAAAGTTTGAGCAAAGCATGCTAACTGTTCTGTCATTGGCTGCGCAGAACACTGTTTAGAGTCCCAGCCTCAGAGGAGACAAGAGAGCAGTGGAATTATTGATTTATTTACTGTATATTATGCTGCTGCCACACAGATCATATATAAACGTGATTTCTTTCCCAGCTTTTTACCTTCACAGACATAACCTACTGTTTTTGTAACTTATGTGTGCTTTTAACATAAACTTGTGTGTATTTGACAGTTTAAGTGCAATAAGACATGAAAGAACTTAGTTTAGTACTCACCGCTTTCTGCGCGTGTGCTTCGGATGTGTGTGCTCAGAAAACCATATATCAGAAGTTTTAACTAATACAGTTTAAAATGCATGATTTCAGCGGTATAGACATGATAATCAAAATATTTTTTTAGCAGAGTATCTGAGGCACCAGCTGTAAAGGCACAGCCCTTTTCTCGAAAAGGGGGCAGGGAGCAGCAGCTCATTTGCATTTAAAGAGACATGCACGAAAACAGTGTGTTTCTTCCTCCAGTCAAAATAGGCATTTTCAAAATGATGTAGACCCTGAATATAAGACGACCGCGTTTTTTCAGATGTATTTCCAAGAAAAAAACATCGTCTTATATTCGGGTCAATACGGTATTTAGAGTCCCAGCCTCAGAGGAGACAAGAGAGCAGTGGATTTGTTGATTTATTTAGGCTACTGTATATTGCTGCTGCAACACAGATCTAAAATAAACAAGCGATTTATTTCCCAGCTTGTTTACCTTCACAGACATAAACAACTGTTTTTGTAACTCATGTGTTTTTAACGTAAACTTGTGTGTGATTGAGAACTTAGTTTAGTACTCGCATGCTGTCTGGTGGCTGCTTTCTGTCCGTGTGCTTCAGATGTGTGCTCTCGAAAAAACATATATCAGAAGTTTAAACTAATATGGTTTAAAATGCATGATTTCAGCGCGATAATCATGATAATCACCATATATATTATTATTATTATTATTATTATTATTATTATTATTATTATTATATGTAGCCTATATTTTTGGTGCATCCCTACTTACATCCCCTCCTTGTTTACAAATCCGAAGTAAGTCCATACATCCGATTTAAACGCGGACGGGGCTTTCCTGATAACTTTCCGCGATGCCACCCTCTTTATTTTACTAACTTGCTGCATGCTGAAGGTGACCCAGCTGACCTCACCAGAAAAAAACACCACCATCTAGTGGATTGTAAAGAAATTGATTTTATTATTCTACCAAATAGTATAATAAAAGATCGATACTTGGCGTCAGTGTATCGATACAATATTGCTGAGGAAAATATCGCGATACTATGCTGTATCGATTTTTTCCCCCACCCCTAGTAATTACCCATGAGTATTCACACTGCAGACCAGCCCACCTCTAAACATGTACTTCATGTAGCGCTGTGTTAAGGTTTTTTTTGTTTGTTTGTTGTTTTGGGGGGGTGGTCAAATTTCCATTGACATTCCATTCCAATGAGTGATAGACCATTCCCGTGTAAAGGTACCAGAGCCCTTTTTCCTGTCTCGCTTTAATGTACATCTTTGTGTTTTAGGCCTGTCTGCAGCCTGGAACCTTGTATTTTGCAGTGGCCCATAAGTAATGTTTTTCCCAGGTGGCTGGGAAAGCACTTCGTTTGTTGCAGAACCCCCCCCCATGGCTTTTTGCAGTTTTATCACAGCCAGAGATGTTGCAAGGTTTTTTTTGTTTTTTTTTTGGTGTAAAGTTCCCAGCATGGACACAGACAGAAGCTCTCACTGACCTTTCACATTTGTTCAACATGTTTGGTCTGTATGAACTGAAAGATGGAGTGCTTGTGCTTTGCCAGAACAAATGCTGACATCTCGTTGTTGTGGGCAGTGCAGGTGCAGGAGTGTTGAATCCTGATTTTTTTTTTTTTCACAACCTTTTTTTTCCTAATGTACACAATAATGCTGTTTATTTGTTTATTTAATCATATTGATATTGTATCTCTTTAATATACAGGGCCTGAAGAACATATTCAGATGCCTGAATACATTGCATAAGATTTTGATATGACTTAAAATTTAGGTCATGAGCATTAACCATTTCTCTGGATCATCTTTGAGATGTTTCTGCACTTTGATTGGAGTTAACATGTGACAAGTTCTATTAATTGTACTTATTTTGGAAAAATGCACACCTGTCAATGCAGGTCTAACAGCTGAAAAAGCAGGACTGAGCAATCGGGTGAGAAGGGCCCTAGAAAGAGAGGTTACCAAAAACCTGATAGTCATTCTGGTTGAGCTTCAGTTAAGTTTCTCTCATCTCCACATTTAATATTCTGGTTGAGCTCCAGAGATCATATGTGGAGATGAGAGAAACTCATTCATTTTCATCTTTGAGAAAATGTTAATTGTGGGTTTTCCTCTTGTCTTGTACAGTATAAGTGGGTCCACCATTTGTCTTAAATACCTGTCTGTTGTCTCAGGGAGTAGGTCAGTCTTGTTCTGTTCAGTCCTCCCTAGGTTTTTCTTGACATTTGAGTTGAGTTTTTGCTTTGCTGATTAGTCTAACTAGATTATTTGTTGGAAGAAGTTTATTGAATTTGTATTCTTTATTTGTAACTATTTTAGGAAATTTATTGGTCACAATGAAACCCATTTTTTGTCAGAAATCCTGTGTCCTCATGTCTTACTACTTGGCTTTATCACAATACCCAAAAAGACTTGAGAATATAATCACCACCAAAGCGGTTTCATCTAAGCCAGGGATGTCAAATCCAAACTCAGTAAGGGTCATGCTGAGGGTTGTGAATAAAATCAGGTGCTGGACATATATTTATATGATATTTAGATTATTGATCAAATATAAGTGTATTAGTAAATGTATTAAAAAACTCACAATTCAATAAACCACATTTATCAAAATGACAAAGTTTTAATTTTGAGTTGTAACACATTTGGGACACATTTTTGTCACAGCAGGCTTTTTTATCTTTATTAAAACCAGAAATAAGGTCTTTGACCATGCTTAACTGCATAAAACAGTACTTTAAAACAGTAGCATAAAACAGTAATTTAAAAACAACAACTTCAATTTCAGTAAAACTGATAAAGCAAAATAGTCAACAAATGATAGATATAAAATACCACATGGTATATAGAGAACAAATGGTATCTGATATTGTATTATTTGGCTTATTTTGGTAGCTCTTACTTTGAAACGACATCTTTAACTTGAAAGGACACATGCCAAACCTAAGCAAATTAGGCATTAAAAAAAACAAACTTTTATCAGACACTGTATTAGAAAAGATCTTGTCTATTCTATGTTTTGCTGTAGCTATAGTATTTATAAAGGGAGTACAAAAACAAATATGATTAAGAATAGAATGTGTTTCTTTTAGAAAAATTACTGTTTTAGTTCTTTGACTTTTAGCAGCCGCAGGTCCATGTCCATGCTTCCATATTGATCATGTTTCATTTCGAAATGCCTTCGAAGTAGAGACCAACGCGGGACGGATTTTTCAGTCCTGCTCCCACAGGATTTTGTCCCGCACCCACCCGCTGCAGCCGCAGAAATATGTTATCTTGTCCCGCTCCCGCCTGCAAAACCCTGCATAAAAGTACCCTATATAGATTTTTTTTCTGCACATCCATGAAACATGAAATAGTAAGTTCCGTGTCGCCAAGCCAAAACATCCCAACGCTCCCGATAAAATATCGGGGGCCACCTGCCTATCAATATTGTAATTGTCACAGACAAATATTTAAACACGGACAGGCCACATTAAATTGACTACCTGAATTTGTTGGCGGGCCTGATTAAAAGTTGTGGCGGGCCGTGTTTGGCCCGCGGGCCTTGTAATTAACACATGTGATCTAAGCACTGAGTTAAGGTTCTGAATTATTTAATTAATATAATTCTAATTATTTCAGTTTTTCATTCTAATAAATTTGCAAAGTTATGCTTCCTCCCCCCTTTGTTATTATTGTTAAATTGATGTAATAGTATAGTAATTTAAAGCAGTATTAAGTGTGCATATTAGAAGAGTATTGGCAATGAGCATGAACTGTAATCCGTAAGGTTCTTGGCCAAAGTAAGCTTCAGTGTGGACCAGACTTTACTCCCAATAGTCAAAAGTTTGGCTATGTGAGACTGTTTCCTCCCCTGCTGTCTGTCTGTTTCTCTCTCTCATTCTCTTTCTGTTTTTTTTCCTCCGTCAGGGGTCAGCTGCACCAGCAGTGCTGTGAGGAATGGACTTTGGTCAGCGAGGAGACTCAAGCCAAGATGGCCCGCATGGCAGCGGCTGCAGCATGGGGACTGGGTGAGGCGAGAAGGGAAAAAAAAACATTGTTTTTGATTATTCCAACATTAGGTTGAAATTAAAGAATGTAGGAATTCTGTAACTTAAATCTGTAAAGTTTACCTGGTGACTTCAATCTGCAATTTTCCTTAGTTTTGGCAAAACACTGCTAGCAATCACTGCTAATTTCCACTTAATACTACAAAGACAAAACACTGTAATCACATCAACACAGTGATACATAATTAACATTCCTCTTCTATAGGACAGGGATGCAAACTGCTCACCTTTTGGGTGAAGTTCACAGTCATGGATTTTGAGCAAAAATGGATACTTGCAAGAGCCATGCTGTTCCCAAGAGTTTTTGTTTGAGGCGGGATGGGGGTTTGTTGTGCAAACGCATAACACATTCTTGATGTCAGTCGGCAACAGCATCCAAGCACGTCTGATAAAAAATGTTGCAAGTTTTGATGGTTATAAATACGTAATACTGTATTCATAGCAACATTAAGCTAGTTGTTAACTATAGTTGGTTACATAAGGCAAAAAACAAGGCAGCTTTCTAAAGTAAATGCTTTAAAGACCATTAAAATCAGAATGTTAATGTTACTATAAAAATCATGTGATGTCCATGTTTCATATTTCATGTATACATGACATTATGTGATTTACTTAAATATACCCCATTAGAATTTTTTTTACTTGTTTCATAATGGTAATTCATTAAATATTTAAATTCAAAATCTTACTGTAGGAGTCTCTGTCTCTCCTTAACCTGCTAAGAAAACCTGCTTAAGTCAGCCTGAGCTGAAAAGTGCCCAAAACTTCTCTAAAACCAGCCAACAGACCTGTAACAATAAAAGCATGCATTTCACAACCCGTATTTCAGGGAAGTGAATTCATACGAAATAGTTCGGGAAAAAAATACATTTTGGCCCTGGTGATACAAAACTGACAGTATATTAATACCTAAGACAGTGCATTTTCATGTATTTTCTACCATACATTTTAATGAGCAATAAGATTCTATTGTGACTTTTGACCTGAGACCAAATGATGAAGGATTCAAATTCAGTCACTATTCATCAGTCAATAGTATCAGTTTTTATTACATTTACAGATATTCTATTTACAGACCATCAGATATTCCACGTTGCTGCAATTTTCTTTTGGGACACTTAATGTTGAATCTAAGTCTCAGATATTGCAAACAGATATTTGTTTAATTTATTATTTTGTTGAAAATATTAAATTTGTATGTATAATATCATTTGCTTCTTTGTGCGTTTGTCAGGCCACTGGGACAGTATGGAAGAGTATACCTGCATGATCCCGCGAGACACCCATGATGGAGCCTTTTACAGGGCAGTGCTTGCTCTACACCAGGATCTCTTCTCATTGGCTCAACAGGTACTACATAATAAACAACTTATGAGAGTTATTAAATGAACAGTATATAAACTGCCTCTCACCTCGTTTGTCATCCTCTAAAAATGTCTAACTCATGTTGAAGAAACAACCAAGAGGGAGATGATTAAGGAAAAAATTGTTCAGTCAAAGATGATGAGTGCAGCAGTTGCCGTGGTGCATTGTCTCACAGGCATTATGTAATATTGGTCAAAGGCTAGCCTCAATCTGCACGTCAAATAACTTGGCTGACATACGGTCCCTGCGGTGATGCAGTGTTCCTTTTTCCTAAACAAGCGTGACTGTGTGTGTGTGTGTGCGTGTGTGTGTGAGAGAGAGAAAGAGAACTCTGTGTTCACCATTATTATCCTGTCCATCCCACCTGTTCCATTACTCGAGAGGACATTGTGGCTAAGGTTACTTTAATTAAACAGTCAAAGGGGTCAATAATTACTTTTTTATTTTATGTTTTCTGAGGTACACTTATAATGGTAGTATGATTTTTACTTAAACTGTCATAATTTACAAATAAAAGGTCATTATCTACCCAGATTTTAGACCTCTTACTTAAATTCTCTATTTAAAAGGGTTGTGTTTTAATTTTAAACGCCCACTGCTATGATTGAGCAACATCTTTACATATGAATATTAAACATGTAAATGATTACATGTGGAACTCTTTTGAAAACTTTTTTTTTTGTATTTACTGTAACAGCTGCTAGGATTCATTAATTGTGAAAAGTGTTGATTCTAGCATTATAATCGCAATTTAAATAATACATGGTTTTCAATGCTACTAAAAGGAACAGCATGACCATTTAGTCACTGGCCTGATTTACTGACACATAAACAGCAATAAACAATTAGTGACAACATCTAACTGTACATGAGTGCTTATATAGTCAAACCAAAATTTATTTAGACACCTTCAACATTTCACAGATTATTACAGTTTATTTGCTATAGTTTAGAAAATGGTAATAAAATATAACAAGAACTCAGAGTTAAATTGTGTCAGAACAAATTAATCTTGATAATGTCAGATAACAATTAAGCAAAACATGGTCAGGTCAAAGTGTCGGAATAATTTTTGGTCCCAAATTTCCCAAAGGGAGGGTTGATTTTACTTGCACCAAGTGCATGAGGTTGTCAAGGCAACCAGATACATTGCATGCAATATACTTGTAAGGGCTGCTCTTATCAATAAACACTTCGAAAATAATGTGCAAAAATTATGTCAAAGTATGCTTTTACTTAGCAAATCAAGCAGTGAATTAGTCACCCTTTGCTTTAAAATGGGCATTTTGTTTAGGTATGATTCAAGTAAACGGACAATGGCATGCACACAAACACTTTATATTTAGTTAATCTTGCTGAAAATAGATGTTTATGGTTAGGTTTGGTTCTGTGTAAATTGCGCGTGTATGTAAATGGTCCTCATCCTGTCATAAATGCAGAAAACTGAGTTGCTACAATGGGTGCATCCTGCACATCACCTTCGGAGTCATCAAGCATGGTATAGGTCCAGATTTCTGTGCAGTTAGTCGGCGTTGTAAAAAAGTTGAATATACATTTATGCTACACAACAGGCAAGCAGTGTACTGTAGGCTATTATCCACCAAACTGCAGATCCTCATCAAACAACTGTTGACAAAAATGTGATTGGGGGAGGCATTAGTATTTTGATAACAATCTATGTAATCCATGCACTGCAATGCTGACAACAGTTTTCTGTGCATGTGTAAGTCTCTGGGTCAAGTGCGTCAAGTTATATTAATTTATATAGAGCTTTGTTCTATACAGATCATGTCAAAGCAGCTTTAAAGTAATAAACTGAAAAAACAGCAATTTCAACCGACTGCCCAAGGCCAGCATGAAAGACGCTCAGGACAGTTGACGGGTCACTGCTGCGTGTCGTCATGAAAGCTTATCATTTGCATGTTTTTAAGCCTTGCCAGTTTGAACATTCAAGAGATTTTAAAGCATTCTAGCACAAGAAGATGCGAAAGAACTCAACTGAGTACTCGCTGACCTAAGTTGTCTTTCATGTCTTCTTGCACTTGAATGAACAAATACACCTCACCAATTTAAACATTCAAGCAAAAATGACGTGAACGAGCTTAATTCAACACCCGTGCGCTGTGTTCTGTGCGCACAGCGCGCGCACAGAGAGCTGCATCTCACAGCCCATGAACACCGAATTGTGTTTTGCGTCTTCTTACACTTGAACGGACAAATACATACAAAATTATGTTGAAATACCCGTCTTGACGAGCATCCTCGAAAAACTGTTGGTTATGTCTTAAGTGAACATAAACATTTGAGAAAGAAATTGGGCGTGTAATTTATACCTAATTTACTAGCTGCTGTCACTGTTCTAAAGTTAATCCAAGAAAAAATTGAGAAAGTCACTCACTGCTGTTGACTGAATTACTTTTGTAGTTTTAACAAGAATTAATCTGTATTTAATTTATTAAGTGAAGACTGTGCAATGCTATTTTACATTTGATTATTTGGTTTCTATTAAAAAAAAAAAAAAAACTTAAATCATTGTTTCATTTGTATCTTTGTTATCTTTATTTATTTGTGCTATTTACATGATTTCAAACAGGGCCCACAGTCTTGAATCTCCAATTATACTATAAGTTACGGTTTGATGAAACAGCATAGAATGCATGATAGTTTAAAAAAGAGACAGATGGCTTTTGATGGGCTGATGGTGGTCATTTTTTGTTTAGTGACTTTTAAAGAACATGTTAGCATGTGTACCAAAGATAATGTTCTCCTCCAAAGTTCTTCTTTAGCTTGGTAAGAACACAGTAGGAACACATTGTGACTGATAATTCCAAGTTACCGCACAAGTTAATGTTTTTGTACATTTATGGTATAAGTAATATTTAATACAATTTATATATTATAGTGAATACACTGGCTGAAATAATTGGGATAGGGGTTGAAAGTCTGACCGGCAGGCTGAAATCATGGTGGTAGAGTTTGCTGTAGAAGTCTAGAATATTGATGGGTGTCTGTGGTCTTTGCTAGTTGTTTAGGTCTGCGTTGCAGTCTTGGCTTCGCTTAAAGAGATCTGTATGCGTGTGTCTACATGTCTATGTGAGAGAGAAAGCAGGAGAATGAAAGCATGCTTTCCATATAAGGTAATTTAGTGGTAAAAACATGGAAATTATCTTTTTTTTTTAGTTTGTCATACTTGTTTTCTTGGTCAGTGTATTTCTGGTTTTGGGATTTTTTTTTGCTGTTGTTTGCTATAAGGTCCTTTGAATTAACTGAAATAATTTGAAATGACTGTAATGCGGTCAACAGACCTGGAACATTTTATAGATGTGTGTTTATTGAAAAATAGTTGCAACCAGAGTCAAGCATTCAGCAACACTGTGGTATAATGTGTTCATGTGATTTCAGTGCATTGACAAAGCCAGAGACCTACTGGATGCTGAGCTCACCGCCATGGCTGGAGAGAGTTACAGTAGAGCATATGGGGTAAGAGAATATACCTCAGTCTCAATATAGAAGATTGGCCCAAGTCAAATAATTATTTGATACAAGTAATGTATAGCTTTTCTTTTTATTGTTCATTGAGTAATTGCTGTTCAGCATGTGAGCTAAAGAGAAGACCATTACAGGAGAGACTATTACATAATAAGGCCAAACCCATGTCTCTGTGTTATATTATTCCAGCCTGAATAAGGTGCTAATAAACATGTGCACACACACACGTACTGTCACATTGGGTGAGAAAATGACACTTTATGGATCTAATCTTTGTTTTTTTTTTCTGTTTGTTTTTTTCTTGTTTTAATTTAACATGATTTAAATGTTTAAAGAGTGCATACAAAAGAAGTCTTGGCTTTTTTTTAATATAGTCAAGACACTATCTTTTTCATTCTCTGTATCTTTCCCTCTCTCTCTCTCTCTCTCTCTCTCTCTCTCTCACAGGCCATGGTGTCTTGTCAGATGCTATCTGAGTTAGAGGAGGTGATCCAGTATAAACTGGTTCCTGAGAGGAGGGACATTATACGGGAAACGTGGTGGGAGAGGCTGCAGGTAACCGCAATGTTTTTCACTCCACACTTACCGAGTTAAATGGAGTATTCAGGGTTCTATATGTATGTCTATAAAATCAAAGTTAAATTAATTACAAAAGAATTTTTGCACATGGATATTTTTAACTGTGTCACTACATGTTGTCATATGAACAGTAAGTCAGTAGCGATACGTTAATTTTAAGTTTCACAAAGAAAGGATTCATCAGACTGATCCAAACCAATAACTTCCATCTGTTGCTGTTGTGTTCCTTCATCAGTAATCCTGTCCTGACCTGGTTGACGTTACGTGTGAAAACACTTTGTGGTTGGCTTGACATCAGCTCAGCAGGGTGTCTTGACGTAGTGTGTCAGCTTGCGTTTCTTTTATATGCTCAGCTAGTGCCACTGGGGGAAAACAGGCATTTAACAGTGAGAACTAATGCTGCCAACCTGCAGACTTTTCCATTCATAAAGGAAGGTGTGAGAGTGCAGAACTGATATATTGTTGACAAGGAAATGTTAGTCTGCAGTTAATTGGTCAGCTTCAGTCCAGGAGAATTACAGACTCAGAATAGTGTGATTTGTTGTATTATAGGGGGTTCATGTACAGGCAGTTTTTCATCCATATCCACTTTCAGGTTTATTCAGCCCTGTTATGTGTAGAAGTAGCTTATTCTGTCTAAGGACTGCCCACTTTATAACCTTAACACTAACTCATACTTTTGCCAAAAGTCAGTAGTCTGGCTATGCAATGGTAATAACTAAGTAAGTCTTCATCTTTTTGTCAACACATTTTCTCAAATTAATGACTAACACACCATTCTTTATAGCTGTCAGCTGCTCAGTTTCTTGTCATTTGTGTCAAAAAAACTTCATAGAGTCTAATGTTACCAACCATAATTCATAATAGTCAGTGCTGGGTAGATTAGTTGCAAATTGTAGTCTGTTATTGATTACAAATTACACAACAAAAATTGTAGTTTGGGACATAATTTATAGATTACTCATTTTAGGTAATGTATTCTACTTTTTAATTACTTCTAGATTACTTTATACCTAACTCATTTGTCACATATATAGTGTACTTTATTGAGATAAAATAAAATAACAGAGAAAGAAAATATATTCCATTCTTGAAAATGCATTAAACAATACGCCAGGATTTCCCAAACTGGATTTTATGAAAGAACTGCAGGGTTTTTATGAAAAGCCAATAATTAATTAAGTCATAAAAATGTAAAATTAAAGCTAATATATTACTTGGAAATAAAAACAAATCCAAATAAGACGACTGAACATTAAAAATAGCAATGACATTACACATACATTTTTCAGGTTTGAAGTACTTTTAGACCAGACTTTCATCCAGATCAATAATTAGTGATGTTCAGCAGATTTCATAGTGTTTCACAGCTGTTTATCTGCAGTGTTTACTAACTTGTATAATTATTTGTTTCATACATGGTCTAATTGACTGAGAGGTGCTTTGTCCCCAAATTTAGAAACATGGATCACAAATGTATTTACATCAAATTGACATGGCCATGTTATGAATATAGTCAAAGCTACACAGTGTGACACACGGTAGAATTATTTAGAAAAGAAAATTCAAAGGAGAAAAAGAAGAATTGAAGCCACTGTGTGAATTATGAGCATAATATAATGTAATTACAAGTATTTCATTTTTTGGAATCTGATTACATAACATCTGGATTATATGTAATAAGTTACTACCCAGAACTGAGCATAGTTTACAAAAGTAAATGCTAAAAATTTGACTTTCTTTTCTTCAGGGTTGCCAGCGTATTGTGGAGGACTGGCAGAGGATCTTGATGGTGCGCTCCCTGGTCATTAGCCCACATGAGGACATGAGGACATGGTTGAAGTACGCTAGCCTCTGTGGAAAAAGTGGAAGACTAGTAAGAACATCACTGTTACCTTCAATTGCAAGCTTAACACTGAACTCTTTATGTAACACATTGAATATCATTGACTGACACCGCATCATTTCACAGAAGGAAAAACTCTTGTGGAAGTTTTAAATATCTTCCAGAATGTGGCAGAATGTTTCTAAACAGAGAAACATCCATAAACAATGAAAAATTAAAGCAATAAGCCTCAAGAAGCCATGGTTTACAGTGATTTAGGACTGCTAAGTGGTGTCGAAATGTACAGTGTGGAGCTATATAGACCAGGCAAGGTTTTATAAAATAAACACAATTCAAAGGGGGCATAAACTGAGAAATCAAAATTCCCCTGCTCGTTTGACATATAAGAGGTCATTGCACTATAAAAGCAGTGTAAGTTTGATTCAAAAATCAAAAAGTTGCTTTTATTGAAACCAAGCTACCAAAACAACTTTTTTTTTTTTTTACTTCTTCCTCTTTATTATTTAATAGAAATTAATGCATCAGTGTAAAACTGCCTATCAGCGCCTGTTTCTTCATCATCACCTCTTCAACCCCAAGCACTGCTGTGTTATGGATAGACTAGGATCATTTGACTAAAAATAGGAATGTTAGGAAAGTGGCTGTTTATTTTCAGCCATGTAAATGCTCAGTCAGACATTCTTTGTCGCCGGTTTGTTTGTTGCTGTTTATGTGTCGGTAAATCAAGCCAGTTACTAAACAATGAACTTCACATTGTTCCTCTTAGGGACGTAGCATTAAAATCATCTGTTGTTTAGATTGTGTTGTTTAAATCCTGATAACATATTATATTATTATAACATTTATAGTACCATATGTTGATAAATAATTATTTCACCAAACAATATAGTTCTTTGGCAATTTTTAGCAGAATGGTACATTGGCACAGCAATACCAATGTGATGAGATCACATTAATGAGGTTTATAGAGTATTTTACAACATGACTTTTACCAAAACTGGTCACTGCAAATTATCTACTATAAAATAATTAAATATTTGAAATTATATTTTGCTTAAAAAAAAAAAAGTTGTTTAATGGCGTTTGAATTTTGTATGAATAATGGTGTAGTTATTACATCTACCAACAGGGGATAGCCTTGTCATGTTAAACCACTAAACCCTGACCTCTTACCTCACTTACATGACTTGACTTAATGCCCTTTTTTTTACTGGTCCTGTTATTGAAGTCTTAATTATTTATGAATGTGTAGTAAATCTCCTACTGTAATTCTATCGAAAATGTTTGCAATCTTTGGAGGCCATTTTCTCAAAAACAAGTTTTTATGACAGCTGCCATTTCATGTCACTGAATTACATTTGGTTTACAGATGTTTGCCATTTTATTTACATTGTGACGACAATTTGGAGACATAATCATTTGAAGCAATAATTATAACTGATATTCTTTGTGTATTCCTCAGGCACTAGCCCATAAAACCCTCATTCTCCTGCTGGGTGTGGATCCCTCCAAACAGCTCGACCATCCCCTGCCCACCGCCCACCCTCATGTCACCTACGCTTATATGAAGTACATGTGGAAGAGCACTCGCAAGGTAAACACTCACTTCAGGTGCTCTTGAAAACAAGTGATTCCCTTCGCAATGCCCCTGGGAAGTATTTTCATTAATGTACAGTCAAGTACAGATTCTTGCTGCTTGTATGTGCAAAAAAGAAAGTGGTCTGCAATATCTGGAGGAAGCCGTCCATTAGCATTCCCATTCATCTTAAAAGCAGTTGCTTATCTGACACATACAGTCCTGGAAATATATGACTTGCATGCTCCAATCTTGGTTCTCACTGGGATTTTTGGGGGGGGGGTTTTCACTGGTGAAAAATATACTGTAATATAAATATTTAGAGTTTACTTTTGCTTGCAAAGAATTTTAATTTGTCAGAATTAGGCCCGCAGGCCCCTCATTGCATAGTGTGTACTGACCACCAGAGCCCCTGGGCCCCTTGGCGCATTCAACACAGGAAGACCCGTAAAGCATGTACTGACCCCTAGGGCCCCAGGGCCTTTTATTGTAAAGACTAGGGAATCATAAGAACAAACACTTATACAATGTCCATCAGATGAGATGAAGCAGCTCAGTTTAGCTCTTTTTGGAATGCTGTGATTGTTAATATTTTTCATATTATGCAAGATGTCAGTTACTAGGGGTTAAGAGTAAATCAAGTATGGCTTCTATTTAGTTTGTCAAACAGATTAATTTAACATGACTGTAATAGGTTTTGGGACATTCCTGTCCTGCCCGTCACATAAGAGCAATGAAAGCACTCCTTCATGAGAGGACATCTTCAAAAAATTCCCTTGATTAGTTTCTCCTTGCTTAAAAACATCCTTGTTTTTTAAACAGAAAAAATCTTCTGTCTGTGTCTGTGATGATGTAACAAGATGAGTGGAAAGGTCACTTGGCTTTACCTGCAGCTTTCCAGCTTCCCAGTCTTACCTCTTTATTACTCTATTACTCTAGTATTTGACAAATGGACATGGTACACTATTACATGTTACACTATATTATGTCCAACTCCCATATACATTTATCTGAACTTAAATAGCTCCACATAAAATTACAAATGTAAGTAATAGCAGGAGGTCAGTCTCTCCCTAACTTGACTTAACTTGAAATTGCATTATTTACTTGTTTGGGGTCCCGATTAGCAAGATTTTCAAGAATTTTTTTTAACATTTAATGTGTAGATTCATGTATCTGCATGGCTATATTGACTATATGCTTGCAATAAATACTTATTTTAAGTAGATTTGTAAATTGTACAGTCCATGGTAAGGCCTGTCACAATGCAGGAAATTTTTAAAGAACTAAAACACAATTTGAGTAGGCAAGCGTATGTTCTGGAGGGAAAAAAGGGTGAGTTTTGCTGTTTAGCCAAATGATGAAATTTTAAGAAAAAAATATTAGACTTTAAAGGGGTACTTCACAAAAAAAAAAATGCTGTCATTTATTTACCCTCAAGTTGTATGAGTTTCTTTCTTCTGTTGAACATAAAAGAAAGTATTTTGACTTCCATAGTATGAAAAAAATAATAGTATAAAAAGTTATAACCAGAAACTTTATAGTTTATGCGCATGTTTTCTTATTGGATAAAAAATGTGTCCAACTCTGTTACACTCGGGTCAGTTTTTATGCACATTTTTAGAATTAAGGCACGTCTTGGCATTTCCATTCGGTGTTTTTTTTTTATGCAATATCCCAAAATGTGCATTAAAATAGGTGGATGGAAACATAGCTAATGATGACAGAATTTTCATTTTTGGGTGAACTATCCCTTTAAGGACAGTATAATTATGTCACGTCAACGTCCCATAGTAGAGCTTGTTACTGGAGTGTTATGTCTGAAAGAGATATCATAAGTACTGGCTAAGTATCAGGCACTGAAAATCATAGACCAATCCGCAGCACAGCGTTGTGTTAAAATTACTGGCATACATACATAGAGCCATCAGCCTCACTCAAATACTCCTGTGAAGAGATGAAAAAACAATGCATAAAATTACTAAAACATATTGAATTGTGAATTGCAAATTGCCACATTAATATAAATTACAAAACACAATCAGTTGTCTGTTGGATGAAAGGATACTGACTTTAGAAATATCTTCTACTGGTAAGGATTTCATGATACTTAGGCATTTGTTCTATCTGCATCTCTCTCAGATCGATGCATTCCAGCATATGCAGCACTTTGTGCAGGGGATGCAACAGCAAGCACAACACGCTATCGCAGCAGAAGACCAGCAGCACAAATTGGAGCTGCACAAACTGATGGCACGGTCAGTACGACTCGCAACCATATGCCCACACCCTTAGTTGACTTTACTCGAAAATTGCATGCACACACACGCTAACGTTATAAACTGTGAACCAACAGAAGCACCAATTTAAATGCTTATTCTGTGAATCATCAGAAAAAAAGCATGGTATTTTTCTCAAACCATATTAAACACATACGATTCTAAAGATTTAATTGGTTATGTCAGTCACAGTACCAATTGCATACACAAACAAATACTAACCCCTTAAACCCTACCTTCACCCTGACCTTAAGCATTTGTAGCACATTCTGATAGATTGCATTACTGTTCGTCACAATCTGATATATTAAAAAAATACATGATCAATTTTGAAAATGAGCTGAATCCATTAAACTTTTCTTGACAGATGATTGAGTTAACCAGTGAAATCAGCTATGTGGTAGGATTTTACACTGGTTTGGGGGAAAAAAACATGCACAAAAAAGTAGCATGTTAACACTAAGCTAACTTTAGTGTTTAGCTGACTTGTCACTGAACCAGTCTTTTGTGTACTCAGTCGTCCCTGAGAGATATCTACATTTTTACACACTAACCATGAAAGAACAATGACTGACAAATTCAAATTGTGTGGCTCTTTTCTAAAACCTAGTGATCTGCTTTGATGTCTATGTCCTAACGTGAATTGGAATCTCAAAAGTGATTTGAAACGCTCTACTCAAACAAAAATGGGCAAGTTTGATGTCAGAACCTAAGCTCCAATAAACAAAAAAAAATTAGTTGCACTCTCAAATATTAGAAATTGTCAATTTTTTAAATTTCATCAAACCGTTTTTTTGCTATTTATTTATGTATTGAATGAAATTTATGTTTTTATAGTGTACAATTCTCTTGACTTTTTTCATAAGCATGTTTGCTAATCTTAATGACACATTCCTCTAACAAACTCAAAATACATAGTTATTGTATTCAATAATATTTAAATTAGATTCAACTGCTTTTTTATTGATTCTTCTACCTACTGTGTGAAATAATCTCTCTCAGTCTACAGTTTTAGAATTTGTCCAAAATGAGGTATTAGCATAAGGCTGCTCTTTGACTTTTGAAACATCCTTATTGTCAAGAGCATGTTTTTGATTCCTGAAAAAATGGTGGTCAGCTCTCTAGGTTTTAGGAGAGAGCTTGTGTGGTTTGCTTAAAGGGGTCCTATTATGCTTTTTCACTTTTTTAATTTTTTGTTATATTTGACTGTAAGTGCCCTGCGAAGTGGACATTACCGGATATTCCGCCATGATTCCAGTTTGAATGGAGCGTATATGTTCCATACAAAGGGCATTTAAGTGTGCGAGACGTGAATTTAAATTGTATTTATTTACAGAGGTATATTATGTCCTACTTCACGCTTCTCTAGTAAGTTTGTGTGTGAAGATGCTGCAGGCAGCGGCGCAGAGGATTCGCCAAAAGTTTTTGTTGAAAGACGGAGCAAGGGGCGTGGCGGTAATGAAACACTGTCTAAGCTGTTCGCCAATAAATCAAGACTTTGTAAAAGAGCATAATAGGACCCCTTTAATGCTGAGATCAGTTTCTTCTTCCCTCCCAATGACTAGGGTTGGGTATCGTTTGGGTTTTTTTCGATACCGGTGCCAAATCGATACTTTTAAAATGGTTCCGGTGCCTAAACGGTGCCTGAACCGATACTTATTAAATAAATAAAAATTCCCCCCAAAAATTATGGATTGGTGGGGTTCGTGGGCGGGGCTTCACCTAACAGTATACGTAGCAAGGTTTTTGTTTGTTTGTTTGTTTGCTTTTTTTTTTTTTATAATAAATAAAAAGAAAACAAGAGG
>NW_015557302.1:72186-72659 GCF_001515605.1 Sinocyclocheilus anshuiensis | reverse complement strand
CAGAAAAAGAACAGATAATGCTAGTGTTAGAAGGTCATTATTTATAATAAATAAAAAGAACATAAGTGGAAAGAATAGAGAAAGAATAGTGAATGCTAGTGTTAGAGGCTCTTTTTTCTTTATAAATAAAAAAAGTAGTTAGAATAACAGAAAAAGAACAGATAATGCTAGTGTTAGAAGGTCATTATTTATAATAAATAAAAAGAAAATAAGTGGAAAGAATAGAGAATGCTAGTGTTAGAGGCTCTTTTTTCTTTATAAATAAAACAAGTAGTTAGAATAGAAATAGTATAGAGAGTGCAAATGTTAGAGGGTCAAGTTTTTTAATTAAAAGATAAAATTAGAAGTAGCATTAGAATAGAGAGTGCTAGAGTTAGAGGGTCAAATGAAGATAAAAGAGATGTGTTTTCAGCCGTTTCTTGAAAATATTAAGGACTCAGCTGCTTGGATTGAGCTGGGCAGGTCATTCCACC
>NW_015557302.1:71845-72030 GCF_001515605.1 Sinocyclocheilus anshuiensis | reverse complement strand
TCTCTCTCTCTCTCTCTCTCTCTCTCTCTCTCTCCCTCTCTCACTTTCTCTCTCTCTCTCGCTCTATCTCTCTCGCGCTCGCTCTCTCTCTCTCTGGCTCGCTTGCTCGCGCACACACACACGATGCGCAAAACTCCGCATTTGAACAGTCAATAGCAAATACTTAAACTAATAACAAAACAGTA
>NW_015557302.1:53927-70941 GCF_001515605.1 Sinocyclocheilus anshuiensis | reverse complement strand
GGGGAAAAGAGGACGTATGGTCACCCTAATTTATTGCTAATCGATGTATTCTTTTTAAAGTAGCATATGGAACATATTTTCTGCCTCATTCTGTGACAAGAAGCCTCATCAGATCACAAAAGGAAGCATTTGACTGGTGTTGTGGAGTAAAAAGGTTATAATTTTCTCTTTTGTTGGACAACAGGTTTAGAAATGTGAATACAAGGGAGGTTAAGTTTTAGGCATTTTAATTTAAGCATGTTTAGCTTAGTTAACGGAAGGCTACCTGCTGCCATCACAGCAAGTGTAATTACTGCATTCACGCGCTCCTCGGATGCTCTCATTTCCCGAGTTGTGCTTTTAAGTCGGAATGTGAAAACAACATGGACACACTCGTTACTACAAAGATGTGTTGGATTTGTATTATTAGAGCTTTCCGACTTGAGTTCACGTGCATTTTCTCAGTCGGGGAATTATTTTTCACGTGCGGTGCCGGTGATGATGCTTCTTACGTCTGTTTCGGAGAACTTGAGGACAAATACATCAATCGATCGCTCAGGCATGGCACCGAAATGAGGCACCGAAATCTGTGTTCGGATTCGGTTCTAGTACATACCGGTTACATAGGTACCGGTGCCATATTGGTACCGGGTTTCGGTACCCAACCCTACCAATGACCGCTCCTGCTGTCATTATGTACTTTAACAAACTCCTCCTAGAGATTTAATCAGATTAATACCATATTGGGTGAGTCTAATCTATAGGCCTTTGCGATGCTAAATTGCAGTGTCACGGCCAACTCATTTACAGCCATCACATAAAGAGATTCACGAACACAAACAAACTGTTTGAATGATATGATTATTGCTGTATGATGTTGCTGTACATTACTCATCCAATACAAGGTCCAATTTGTCCCAGACTTCAAATGTTTGATAAGAGTCCTGACTTGAATGCATCTACATGACAGTAATAATTTAAACGACATAGTGCCACCTACTGGAAGTTGTTGTAACTAAAAAATAGAATGTCACATGCTTGAAAGGAGTCCTGACCTGAAGACATCTACATTTACAACAATGGTTCTTAATCCTGGTCCTGGAGACCCACACTCTGCACATTTTGCATGTCTCCCTTGTTTAACACATCTGATTCAGATCATTAGCTTGTTCGGAGAGAGCTTAATGAACTGAACTGAGCATGTCAGATAAGGGAGACGTACAAAATGTGCAGACCTGGTGCTCCCCAAGATCAGGATTAAGAACCACCACCTACTGGCGACATGTTTTACACATCAGTGCTGCTTGCAGCTCTAATTGTTATAATTCTTCTTAGTTGAAAATATGTTTGCTGGACATCTTGTTTCATTTGTTGTGGAATGTTTTATTATCGTTACTGTGTTGCATATTAAAATTCTTTTTAGAATTCTACAACCAAGAAGTTTGTACATATGATGTTCTATAGTATAGGGGGCATTTAGCTAAAGGGGTCATATGATGCGATTTCAGTTTTTCCTTTCTCTTTGGAGTGTTACAAGCTCTTGGTGCATAAAGAAGATCTGTAAAGTTGCAAAGACTAAAGTCTCAAATCCAAAGAGATATTCTTCATAAAAGTTAAGAGGCACGCCTACCTAAAACGGCTCATTCTAACACATGTAACATCTAACATGTCTACGTCACGATGTGAGAAGGTTTGCATAACGCCGCCCACATGTTCATGCAAAGAATGAAGGCATAACTTTTATTCTCGCTGTAGTATTATTGTTGCCGCCACCGCCATGTCGTGAGCTGTGTGTTTCGTTGTGAAAGCGAAACTACTTTGTTTGGCCTTCCAAAAGAGGACGATATCCGCTTCGCCATGCCTAGAGCTGATCCGTGCTGGTTGCTGAGGAAATACATCAACTTCGCGCTGTGGATCGCCGGATCGGCTTTCAACGTGGACGAAGCGGAGTCCAGCCTGGGGTTGTCACATGTGGTTGCCGCAAGCCCGCCGGCCGTGCCATTCTCTAGCCCGCCGGCCGCCGCTCATTCTAGCCGTGTGTGACGCTGTGTGTTTCGTTGTCAAGTCAAGTCAAGTCAAGTCACCTTTATTTATATAGCGCTTTTAACAATACAGATTGTGTCAAAGCAACTTTTTTGGGCAGTGTAGAGTAGGGCTTGTTGTTTGTCATTTCTCCGATCACAAATGCAGACATCGTTTTATGTTTACGTGGTGCAATGCAATGCAACTCGTAAAAAGACAGAATAAGTCATTATAATCTGTAATTATGTCCCCACTGGATGCAACAAATGCCTCGTTTATAATGGGTTTTAATGTTTTTGTCTCATCACTGCGGCCGGGAGACGGCATCACAGTATGGTAAGGGGCGTAACATTTCTGTCACACGCTTGAGGTATTCGCCCAATCACAACACACTGGATAGCTGGCCAATCACAGCACACTTCGCTTATCAGACCGATGAGCTTTGTAAAAATCAACGCGTTTCAGAAAGGCGGGGCATAGAGGAGAAACAATAATGTACAGTATGTGGAAAATAATGTGTTTTTTGAAACTTAAACCGCATAAACATTTCATTACACCAAATACACCAAATAATGTTCTTTTTAGTAACATCATATGACCCCTTTAAGGCGGGTTTACACCAATAATGAGCTGAAACTTGCAAAAGAATATGGTCTGCAATGTCTAAATACGAAATACACGCTTTTAAAAGAGTGTTTACACACACAAGGAATTTGACTTGGTGACAGGAGCTTCCAGTGCAGAAGAAAGTACGAACATAGTGCAAACATACATGATAGTGCAGACATACACCGGAATTACACAGGGGCAGTCGTGGCCTAATGGTTAGAGAGTCGGACTTGTAACCCGAAGGTTGCGGGTTTGAGTCTCAGGTCCGGCAGGAATTGTAGGTGGGGGAGTGAATAACCACCAGTCTCTTTCACCTTCAATACCACGACTGAGCAAGTCACTGAACCCCCAGCTGCTCCCCGGGCGCCGCAGCAATATGGCTGCCCACTGCTCTGGGTGTGTGTTCACGGTGTGTGTGTGTTCACTAATGTGTGTGTACACTTGGATGGGTTAAATGCCACAAAACTTCACTTCTACTTCTAAAAAGAATTACACAGTAGAGATGGAATATAACACTATAAGAAAAACAGAAAATCAAATAATGCACTATATACAGTAGAAATATAGAGAAAAAAAATTTAATTGTTTAAATGAGTGTACTGGTATGTTATTTACAAGTGTGCATTTTACATTGATTCTATTTATAAATATGTCAGGTATGATGGACAATGTATAGTTATAAATGTTTTAATTGTTCAGGCTAAATATAGCCTGCAGGAAAAATTGTTCTTGTGCCTGGCTGTTCTGGTGGTCGGTGCTCTGTAGCACCGACCAAAAGGCAACATTTCGAAGAGTGGGCTGGGTGTGTGGTGTCCAAAGTGATTTTCTTAGTCCTTTTCCTCACTCTGGAGGAATAAAGATCTTGGAGGTTAGGCAGGGGGAACCAATAATCCTCTCAGCAGCCCTGACTGTCCGTTGTAGTCTCTTGATGTCTGATTTGGTGGCTGAACCAAACCAGACAGTTATGGATGTACACAGGACAGACTCGATGGCCGAGTAGAACTGTGTGAGCAGCTTCTGTGGCAGGTTGAATTTCCTCAGCTGGCGAAGGCAGTACAGCCTCTGCTGGGCCTTTTTCACAATCGAGTCTATGTGAGTGTCCCACTTCAGGTCCTGTGAGATGATGTTGCCCAGGAACTTGAATGATTCCACTGCTGCCACAGTGCTGTTCATGATGGTGAGTGGGGGGAGTGCAGGGGAGTTCCTCCTGAAGTCCACTATCATCTCCACTGTTTTGAGCGTGTTGAGCTCCAGGTTGTTGTGATTGCATCAGACAGCCAGCTCTTTATCCTCCTGTCTGTAAGCAGACTCATCTCCTTCCTGGATGAGGCAGATGACTGTAGTGTCGTCCGCAAACTTCAGGAGCTTGACAGAGGTTTTTTTTTTGCAGTGCATTTGTTCGTATACAGGGAGAAGAGCAGTGGGGAGAGAACGCAACCCTGAGGGGCGCCAGTGCTGATTGTGAGAGTCCTGGATGTGAGTTTCCCCAGTCTCACTAGTTGCTGCCTGTCTGTCAAGAAGCTGGTGATCCACTGACAGATTGGGGTGGGCACCGAGAGTTGGATCAGTTTGTCTGAGAGAAGGTCAGGCATGAATGTATTGAAGGCCGAACTGAAGTCTACAAACAAGATCCTTGCTAAGTCCCAGGTCTATCAAGATGTTGCAGAGAATAATGCAGTCACATGTTGACTGCATCATCCACCGACATGTTTGCTCTGTATGCAAACTGAAGAGGATCCAGCAAGGGTCCAGTGATGTCCTTCAGGTAGGCCAGGACCAGCTCCAGCGATCTGGAGAAGATCTGTGTAAAGATGGGGGCCAGTTGGTCAGCGCAGACTTTTAGACAGGCAGGTGAAACACCGTCTTGGCCTGAAGCTTTCCTAGTCTTCTGCTTTCTGAATACCCGGTTCATATCCTCTACACCAGGGGTGTCAAACTCAGTTCCTGGAGGGCCGCAGCCCTGCAGAGTTTAGTTCCAATCCTGCTCCAACACACATACCATGTAGTTTTCAAATAAGCCTGAAGGACCTGATTAGCTGGATCAGGTGTGTTTAATTAGGGTTGTAGCTAAGTAGGGATGCACATATCCTCACAGAAACTGATATATGAAGTTACTGTATCTGTGAGCTCGTCCAGATTGGTGGCTGCAGCTTCAAAAACACTCCAGTCAGTGCAGTCGAAGCAGGCTTGTAATGCCTACTCTGCTTCATTAGTCCATCCTTTAACAGTCCTTAGTACAGGTTTAGCTGATTTCAGTTTCTGCCTGTAGAGCAGCGAGTGATTCACTCTTATCTTTTATTGTTAGATTAACATTGAGGCCTATATTAAGACCTACTGTAATGCACGTATCTAATATAATGTTATACATCAGATGTTTTTCCCCAACAGTTCCCCAAACTTTCACTTAAGACATAACAGATTATGTTTATGTGAATACTTAAATACTGTAGTTCTGTGTATATGTATCGTGATCGCGCTGTCAGAAGCGCCTTTATGTGGGCGCTTCGGATGACGGTCAGAATGAGAAACGAGCGGAGAAAAGGTACTCCTCTCAGAAAACATACGAATAAAGATAATTTTAGATGTTTAATTACTGTTTGGAGCATTGGGATTGATAGACGAGGGCTTAATGAACTAATTTTTGTGAAAACCTCAAATTTGACTAAAATAGACTTTTTTTACTTTTTTGCATGTAGCTCAAAATTTGCCCGTGTGCATTCTGACTCATTTTGCCAGCACGGGTCACATTTTATATTATGGGGGTCACTGAGGGACCTGGATAATAGGTAGGGGGTCGCTGGCCCAAAAAAAGGTTGAGAACCACTGTTCTATAGCATCATCTTTGACAGCGTGCAGTTAACTCATTTGTGCACACAATGTTCTCTTCCAAGGTTTTACTGTTTCTGTTATATTGCCTCCCTCTTATTGGCCAATTTACATTTAGTTTCCCCTTAAAACAGCTTCTAAACTTCGCTGTCTGACTCTTCCAGGCCCAGTTGTTCTCAGCTGCCAGAGATTGTTCTTCTTAAATTATTCTTCAGGACATTTACGGGAACATGGACAATGAAGACGAAAGGGATTTGTTTAACTGATTCAAGAGATCATTGAAATGGAACGAGGGAATCTTGGACACGGCAAAGAGCAATGACTGCATGAAAACCCTAGGAGGAGTATATAAAATTCCAGATCATGCGTTTTTCAAACGATCCACAATAGCCAACTTCCTGTTGGGCGGAACAATGACTGTCGGGAACGGAAGTTGATAAGATCTACATGTGTATGAATTTTAATGACTGTAATTGAAACGCTGTGTGCTACAGAGCTTGTCGAAAATGACCTTATTAAATTTTTCTTCCGTGTTTCTCCTCTGTGCAGGTGTTTTCTGAAGCTGGGGGAGTGGCAGCTCAGCCTTCAGGGTATCAATGAAAGTACCATCCCTAAAGTGTTACAGTATTACAGTCACTCAACAGAGCACGATCGCAACTGGTACAAGGTATGTTAACTTCACAAACTTTAAATGTATATGGGTGAATCTCATTAAATCTGTCATCAACATGTACACACTGTCACCCCAAAATCTCTTTTCTCATTGATGCTCATTAGATGTTTATGATATCATGATGCATAAATGCTTCAAATGTTAAATAATACAGTTTGAGACCATACTGAAATACAGATCTCTTTTCAAATTGGAAGTACAATTTTAGGATTTTTAGAAATTTTAGGAAACACTTAATACAATTTTTAAAAAGATATAAATTTAAAGTGAATGATATCATATTCTAATCATATTAAAAGCTACATATTATTGACATGCGAGTGTAATTTTGCTTTCATACAACAGTTAATAAATAAGCAGTTACTGAGCAACTTGTATTTTAGTGACATTGCCAGGCTGTTTTTGCTTGACTAGTGAAAACAAAACCAAAGCAGGATCAACCATATACATCCCTGAGCAACAGAAGTATAAAGTATGTTTCATTTCAACTTAAATCAGTGTTTTTGAGCAATTCAGCTGAAGAGACATGAGGAAAAAAAACACGATATGTGGTACACGTAGTTCAATTTCTGATTTGTGAAAAAATTCTTAACAGCTGAGCAGACAGTAGAATCTTCTGTTTCAGGTTTTTGTATTACATCACACAGTGATGTGTGAATTCATGATAAAGCACAAGTCCCTCACACCTTCAGCACTCATACATCCCTATTGAAAAACTTTACTACCACGAACTTCCCTGTGGCAACCAGGCACTTCTGTTCTTATTTTAAGTAATTGCTATAATTAAGTAATTGTAGAGTCATGCAGTTCAAGTCTGAGTCAAGCCTCGAGTCATTGCTTATGAAGTCAAAGTCAAAGCAAGTAGTTTTCTTCATTTAATCAAGCAAGTCACAATTCCTTAAAAGGATAGTCCACCAAAAAAGGAAAATTATACATTTCAGAAATTAAAAAGTCCCATTACAGTTGCCTGATTTTACCAGTAGATTTAAATAAGTATAGGAAATGCACCATTTTTAAATATTTAAAATTAATGTAATCAGTGAGAGTACATTACTATTCACTGTAAGTCAAAAATAATGAAATGATATGAAATTATCATTTAAAACATTTAAAATGTACACTATGCAGTAACATTGTTCAGGCATCTGTGTCTAACCTATTTTTATCTTCTGTGTCTTAACCCAGTTAAATTTTTATTTTATTTTATTAGCAAAGCAGAATTGTGAATTGCTGAATTTATCATTGCCTTGTGCAAAACATAAACATGATTCAAGGGAAACAATTAAAAATAAACATGATTTATACATTTGGGTGTGCGATATACAGTAGTGCAAGAATATGGATGCAGTATTGCAACAAAATGTATATTTTTGAATAAAAGATAAACAACTTACAGGAATATTCCATGTATAAAAGTTTATCTCATAAACAGCAATTCTGTTTTACAAAATAAAAACAATAACATTTAAAAAAAAGAAAAAAAAGAAAATTTTTGGTTCCAGTGAGGCACATACAATGGAAGTTAATGGCAAATTTAGGAGGGTATAAACACCCTAAAATAACCTGGTTGCATAGGTTTGCACATATTTTGTAATAGAGCAGCCAGTCTTTTTGTATTAGAGTCTATCAACTTCGATTTGTCAGTTTTTTCCCACTCTTCCTTGCCAAAGAGCTCTAGCTCAAAACGCAAATTTGTTTAAATGGGAATTTATATAATTAATCATAATTAGTTATAATCAATTATTTAGTGGGCTGGCAGATTTGTGTGATTTTGTGATTCAATGTAATTATGGTGACAGGAGCATAAAGCTGCCGAATTATCCACTAACCTAGTTTATGATAAATTTTTGTCATAGGTTATAAATATACATAGGCCTATATTTTTTCATATTTATTGTTTATTTTATTTTTCTTTATAATGAAGTAGTCTGTATCTAGTAGATTGTGAAAGAATGATTATCAGTTCCACACACAGAGATATATAAATTCTACATTTATTTAAATGAGTGAAAAAAACTTCACTGGTATCGGATCGGTATCGGTATCAGCCAATACCGAACCCTAGGTATCGGAATCGGTATCGGAGGCGAAAAAGGCAGATCGGAGCATCCCTAATTCAAACGTGCGTTTTTTGGGCAGTGTAGAGTAGCACTTGTTTGTCATTTCTCCGATCACAAATGCAAAAATGGTTTTATGTTATGCTCCGGCCGGACAGGGCATCACAATATGATAAGGGGCGTAACATTTCCGTCACACGCTTGAGGTATTCGGCCAATCACAACGCACTGGATAGCTGGCCAATCAGAGCACACCTTGCTTTTCAGACCGATGAGCTTTGTAAAAATCGACGCGTTTCAGAAAGGCGGGGCATATAGGAGAAACAATAATGTACAGTATGTGGAAAATAATGTGTTTTTTAACCTTAAACCGCATAAACACATTTCATTACACCAAATACACAAAATAATGTTCTTTTTAGCAGCATCATATGACCCCTTTAAAACCATTCACTGCCTGAATCTCATGTTTTTCAAAAAAAAACATGTTCTGTGTAAATCGGCCCAAGGAGCTTTTTTTTATTATTATTATTTATTTATTTATTTTGCTTATGTTCTTTAGAATTTGTGAGATTCACTGATGACTGTTTAATTAGGAGCATTTAGCTGGAATTGCTCTGAAAATCTTTCATTTTAAATTCTTCTTGAGAAAAGATTTTTCTTAGTCATGGTCAAGCATTCATATTATTTATCATGCAGTTGTTTCTATGCAGGTGACAGTTTATTTCCATTAAAGTTGTGTTTTTGGATCTGTGCTGTTGTTTTCAGTGTTATCAAAAAATAAGATAAAGCATATTGCCTCTGCAGGCCTGGCATGCTTGGGCAGTAATGAACTTTGAGGCTGTGCTTCACTACAAGCACCAGAACCAGGGCCGTGATGAGAAGAAGAAACTACGACACGCAAGCGGTGCCAGTGCCAACAGCGAAGCCAGTAACAGTGACAGTGAGGCCGACAGCACAGAGCACAGCCCTGTACCCTCGCCTGGACAGAAGAAAGTCAATGAAGTGAGAAACAAACCAAAGCCAGCCATCAACACTGAAGTATTATTGGAAGCTTGTGTGTGAAGCTTCACCAGCATTCACCTTTAGTGCAATTCCAAACTTGTAAACAATTTTCTAAAACAAGTAAACCGTTTTAAATTTGGCCAACAATAAAATGAAGTTAGCATCTTTGATCTTCCAATATGTTTACTCTCCCATATGAACAAATCTGCAGATCATTGCTATAAACAAGGTTCTCTTAACAGTTTAAAACCCAGAATTGCACAGGAAGTTAAATAATGTTGTTTAACAGACATTTGGGCGAATAAACAGCAAATGCAGTGACATTCAGTCAAAAATCTTGAAGTCAAATAAAACATGAAGTTGGCACAGACAACATGCTTAAAAGTGCATGCGAAGGAAATAATGTGGATTTATGTATGACATTATTTTTACAGTCATGTAATGTTTAGAGTTGAATTATATGTTTTCTATGTTGCAGGATTTGTCCAAGACTCTCCTTCTGTACACAGTGCCGGCAGTGCAGGGATTTTTCAGATCTATCTCACTCTCACGTGGAAATAACTTACAGGACACACTAAGGTAAGAGAGCAAGTAATCTAGGCGACAGTAAAACTGTATTTCTATATTAACGTATATTTCTGAGTCTGTTTAGAGGCTGTTGTCTTGTTTTAAAATGTGCTAAAACACTACAGTTTTCACCTTCAGAACATGTTTTCACAACATGCAGACATGTCACTTCACAACACTCTCATGAACCCACATGTGGCAGGTGGCCTGAAGCGATAGTTTACAGAAGTTTTATAGAAGTTTTGATATTCTAGGTATTATTAAATGGCCAGAGTTTTGAGATCGCAGTGGACGTGAAGGACTATAATGCGATATGAGTTCGCTCAAGTATTGAGGAGCTAAATCATTCAGGGCTTTATAAGTAATTAGCAAGAATTTAAAATGTGTTCGATATTCAATAAGGAGCCAGTGCAGTGTTGACAGAACTGGGCTAATATGGTCATACTTCTTGGTTCTTTTCATTATTATTATTATAATAATAATAATAATTATAATTATTTTATTATGTTCCCTTAGGTGTAATTATAATATTACTAAAGTTTTTTGGACGCAGAGCAACCACCCAATAAAGCATTACAATAATGTAAATCAAGTGTTAGACAGTGTTTTAGGTTATTACATGTGGAGGTTTTTGGTCCAATAATTAAAATTTCTGTTTTTTTCAGAATTTAGCAGTAGAATATTACTAGTCATCTAGTTTTTTATATCAACTGTGCATTCCGTTAGTTTTGCAAATTGGTATTTATTTATTTATTTAGTCATTTAGCAGACGCTTTTATAAAAACAAAAGATAAAGCTAAAAACAATTCAAAATATTAAAGAACAAAAGGTGTAAGAGTATAATAATGATTCTAACATAAAACTAAGCCAAACAACAAAAAAACAACTACATATATGTGTATGTACAACCATACACACATACATTTATATATATATATATATACACATACATTGCTTGAACACACTTTCCTTATTTTTTTCCACAACAAATGGCCAAGCAAGCGCAGACACTGACAAGATACGCGATACAGAACGAGACCAAACGTGATATCAGCACGTCTCCACAAAGTAAACACAGTATGTTTCATCAGGCCACAAAGAAATATAGAGCAGAGTATCATCAGCATAACAGTGAAAGCTAACACCATGTTTCTTGATGATATCTCCCAAGGGTAACATGTAAAGCGTGAAAAGCAACAGTCCTAGTACTGAGCATTGTTGTACTCCATACTGTACTTTTGATAACAATTGCAAAACATTAAAAGATAATTCTATGTTTCCTAAAAAATGTCCTAGAAGATTTATGGACAAGTAAAATAGAGCCTTGGGGCACAAAAGTAATTTGTCACTCTGAAAAGAACAGTGTATGTTCTTTTATGGAGTCTAAATCCTGACTCTCTTCATAAATGCCATTTATCAGCAAAAAGAGCTCAGTTGAGCAGACACAGCTTTTTCTAGAAAACTTTAGACAGAAATTGACAATTTGAGTTGGGTGCATAATTAACCAACAAGGAACCAACATGGTAGAAGTTGTGGTTTCTTGATAAGTGGTTTAATAACTGCCAGCATGAATGTTGAATGAATGAAGAGGATATGAGATGCTGTGTCCAGACATGCTATAATAAATACTTGTGAATTTCTTATTTTTTTATTTTTTTATTAAATTATTTTTTGTAACCCTCTTCTGTACAGCACCATGCAAACAAAAAACAATTGAAATATACTGGATTCACATGCAATTCATCAAATAATTTTACATTGTGTATGATTGTGTATTTGTTCCTTTACATTTAGAGTCCTGACCTTATGGTTTGATTATGGCCACTGGCCCGAGGTGAATGAAGCTCTAGTCGAGGGTATTAAGACCATTCAGATAGACACATGGTTACAGGTAAGACCATTTCCAGCTGTCTATACATAAGCAGGGTCTCGATTCCAACTGAAATTTTCACAAGTTAAATTTCACATGTGGTTTTACCAGATTTGATTTAGTTAGATCTGTGTATTCATGGAGTCTTATTATCTTACACAATTAAGCTTCCCAAACAAATGTACGTATGTTGGTTTAAGGATGTTAACACTTTTTTATACTGAAGAAAAGTATGGTATCGCTATAAACTGTACATAGCAGAATTTCACTTGAAATCAGCAAAAAAAAAAAAAACATGTATTAACTTCTTCCTTTCAATCAGGTGATTCCTCAACTAATAGCTCGGATCGATACCCCACGTGCACTGGTGGGACGTCTTATACACCAGCTACTCACTGACATTGGCCGCTATCACCCCCAGGTATATGTAAAAAATAGTAATGATCACCATGTATTAATAAAAATATCAGTTAAAAAAAAGAAAGAAACAATTGTGTAGAGTAATAAATGCACATAGAAAGGCCATCTCCATAATAAAGGCAATTTTTATCATCTCTCATGTTCTTAATTTAAAAAATGATGAAAATCGACATCTTGGTCTGTTAGAAGTGGTTCCCTTTCGTGGGAACTCAGTGCTGCTTCTGGAACTGACTATGAGGAATGCCTTTGACGTGATGGTGTCTGAAGCACATGTGCAGTCATGCCAATTCTATTGGCAGATGAAGAGGTCAGGTGACATAGCATGCTACATCACTGAAACTGGTGCTCAACACTTTCTCAACAGCCCAAAGAAAAGCTGGACCTGAGATCTGTCCTCTTGGTCTGCCAGAAAAAAATCAGCCCTGAAGCTGAGGCATTCAAGAGTCTGAGGGCGAGCCCACTTGGGGAAGAATCTGTCTTATATTTACATTTTTCTTATATGCACAATTTGAATAAACATAAAAATTTATAAAAAAATAAAATAAAATTTTAACCACCCCCCCTTCCCGGTCTATTCCACTTAAACCAATATGGTGGCATTAATACAACACTTCAGTTATGAAGTGTCCCATATCTTGTCAAATTGTTCAATGCTGCCTTTCAAGAGGTTGTTTCAGATGTGAGTTAGATGTCAGTTCCTCAAGCCATAGTTCAACAGTAGGAGAGTCAGTCCTTTTCCACAACAGTTATAACAGCTTCTTGGCTGTTAGACTAAATTTGAGGAATTCATGTTGAGCTTTGTTCAAAGAGTATGTAAAATCAGAGTGTCAAAGTATAAGGAACACTGGGTCTGGTTCCATCTTCACATTACGGAAAGCACCTCACACTAGAATCCTTGTATTTTAGGGCAGAAGATGAAACTATGAGATAGATTAGCATAATCTGATTTGCATTTATCATAAAGAGGGAAAAAACATTGGTGAAAAAGAAATCTATGCAGTTTCTTTTTTGAGAAGTGTTATTTATGTATGGCCTCAAAGTGAATGAGGCATAATCTTGTATTGATAGATTGTTTATCAATATCTTCCAAACCACTCTGCCAGACCATCTCAGAGATACCACTTCACTCTTCCCTCTCGCTCCCATTCCTCCCTGAATATATTTGAGGAGGGGGAAGTAGCTGTTTGTAACCTTCCATAAATTAAAGATAACTGTTTTTTGTTTCCCCTAAACTTACCCACCTTGTGCGTCCAGACCAGGGTCTGAAGAATATAACTTCAAATGGAATTCCTTGAAACATTGGTTTGAAATGTGTAACCTAAAAGGTTACACTCATACTACCGTTTGTGTTATTTCATAGTTTTGATGACTTCACTATTATTCTAAAATGTGATGACTAGTCATGACAAAGAATGACTAGGTGTGTCCAGACTTGTTGTGTGCATTAATCATAACCTGTGTTTCCTTCGTTAGCAGCACTTTGATATTCATGATTTGTGTTTTCATTCTTAAAGGCTTTGATTTATCCTCTGACTGTGGCCTCCAAATCCACTACCACTGCCCGCCACAACGCAGCCAACAAGATCTTGAAGAACATGTGTGAACACTGCAACACGCTAGTCCAGCAAGCCATTATGGTACGAGTACACACTCAGTTTGATTGTCTGAAAAATAAATGTTTTATTAGGTGCACATTGGCCATATTAATTTATAGTCATGGAAGCAACTGACCTTGACTAAGTTGCTTTTGCTCACTCAGACAAGCTTTACACAATGTGCTATAAAATAAACTGGAGATTTCCATAAACAGTGAGTTTTCTGTGGTCATAAAGGAGTAATGATGGGTTAGTGATGTTCTACATGTTTATTGGGGAATCGGGGCAAGATTTGTAAAAGGAAAAATACTGCACGTTTCCTCTCTGGGTACCTTGTGTAACTATGGGTGTGTTCACACTTGGCAGGTTTGGTTCAATTAAAACAAACTCCGGAGTGATTGCTCTTATTAGTGCTGTTCATTGAATAAGTGTGAACACGGCCATCCAAACCATAGTGCATGTCAAACAAGCGGACCAAGACTTTTTAGGGTGTGGTTTGACTGATATATGAACACAACAAGGACCAAAGACATGTAAACAAATCAAAACCCATTACAGTGTGCTAAAGGTGTCGGAATCACCGTCTTCTAATGTACTAGAACCGAATCAGAACTCAGATTTCGGTGCCTCATTTCGGTGCCACTTAAATGCCTGAGCGATCGATTTAAATATTTCTCCTGGTTCCCCGAAATGGTCGTAAGAAGCATGGGCATCGCTAGGCCATTTTTAGCGGGGCTATAGCGATTAGGTCCGTAAATTATACACAAATTCGTGATCGCCTCAGAGTCAGTCCCCTTTAAATTTCATATGAAAACGGCGGCAGACTTCATCTCCTCCCCGTCTTTCAGCGCGCTCTTCAATCCACAGACCACGGCGCAGCGCGATTTCGCTGTGTTCACCCCTCATCACACCACAGCTGTTTCCTCCAGCGAAAATCTAGCCTTTAACACATATGAACGCATAATTTATAAAACGATCATGTTGCTATTTTCATTTGAAAATTTTATATTTAATATAAAACATATTACAGTGCATGTGGCATACCATACAGTCATTCACAGACCTGATTAAAGACAGCACTAAGTCAATTCACTCATTTTAACGAAATACCAGAGTGATTGACAGAGATACAGTAGAAACATTATGTGTGGTGTTGTATTAAATATTGTTTTGTATTAAAGGGGTCATATGATGGCAACTTTACAGATCTTCTTTATGCACCAAGAGCTTGTAACACTCCAAAGAGAAAGGAAAACTTGAAATCGCAGCATATTTAAATAATGACCCAGATCGTGAAACACATTTATTAGCCTTAGAGTAAGGGAAGCACAACTCAGGAAATGAGAGCATCTGAGGAGCATGTGAATGCTATGTATATTTATTTTAAATATTTTTATTGTTCTTTAATGTTATCCATCGTTTTTTTGTGGCTCTTTTTTTAGAAGTATCAATTTGGCACCGGTATCGTAAAAAAAAACAATCGATACCCAACCCTAGTCTTCTTGCAGCAGATCTTCATTTGTGTGTACAGCTGAGGAATGTTTGATGCTGTTTTGACTCCTTTAAACATTTTATAAGGTCTTTGTGAGTTCTCAGCTGGTAAAAAATACCACCATATGTATACACACACACACACACACACAAACACACACACACACACAATGAGCACATTTAGCCGAGCACAGAGCATTGTTTTGAATGTTCGGTAAGCTCCAAAATAAAATATATACGCCAAAGAAGCTGGCGGTAGTGACCTTTTCTTTATGCCTTTTGTTTTGTATCTTCAGGTTCGATGTTAAAAATGACAGTGTAAACACTAAACAAAACCCAGGACAAACAGCTAAATGTAACGTTTTCTTTTTTGGTTCTGACCAAAAGAAACAAGAGAACCGAACTACAAGTGTGCATACACACATATTATAAATGCACCAGTAATAGTTTTAATGTTTTAAAAGTAACTTCAGTAACACTTTCTATGAAGCCCATTTTTATAACACATTATAAGGGTATTATTAAGGCATTATAATTAATGCATAATGCATTATAAAAAACTTATATGTTGTTTCATCTCATAAATAATCATAACAACAATTATAATACATTATAAAACTTACTTATTAGTAGTTCTAACTTCTATGAGTATGATTAATTATAACACGCAATAAACACCATGTTAAATCCACTTAATTTATAATGGATTGTAAGTCTCTTATCTTGACATATTATTTTTATTATATTGTTGTTGTTGTAGTCATTGTTGTTATTTATAAGTGGTCTTTGTCTGCTTTAAGTAAAGTAACAAGTTAACAATGGCAAGATATGAGACTTATAATACATTATAATTATGGGAAATATAATCCATTGTAAGTTATGTGGATGCATTGTGTTCATTGTGTATTATAAATAATCATAATCTTAAAAGCTATAACCACAAATAAGTAAATATTATAATGTATTAAAACTGTTGTTATGATTACTCATGAGATGATACAACATACAGTGGTGTGAAAAAGTGTTGGCTCCCTTCCTGTTTTTTAAATCTTTTGCATATTTTTCACACTTAAAAGATTCAGATCATCAAACAAATTTTAATATTACACAAAGATAATGCAAGTAAATACAAAATGCAGTTTTTAAATGATTATTTATTTTATTAAGGGAAAAAAGCTGTCCAAACCTGCCTGGCCCTACGTGAAAAAGTAATTGCCCCTAAATCTAATAACTGGTTGTGACACGCTTTGCAGCAACAACTGCAATCAAGTGTTTGCGATAACTGGCAATGAGTCTTTCACATCACTGTGGAGGAATTTTGGCCCACTCTTCTTTGCAGAATTGTTTTAATTCAGCCACATTGGAGGGTTTTCGAGCATGAATGGACTGTTTAAGAACATGCCACAGCATCTCAATCGGATTTAAGTCCAGACTTTGATTTGGCCACTCCAAAACCTTCATTTTGTTTTTCTTGAGCCATTCAGAGGTGGACTTGCTGGTGTGTTTGGGATCATTGTCCTGCTACATAACCCAAGTGCGCTTGAGCTTGAGGTCACAAACTGATGGCCGGACATTCTCCTTCAGGATTTTCTGATAGAGTGCAGAATTCATGGTTCCGTCAATTATGGCAAGTTGTCAAGGTCCTGAAGCTGCAAAGCACTACCACCACCACCATGTTTGACTGTTGGTATGATGCTCTTTTTATGAAATGCTGTGTTGGTTTTACACCAGATGTAACGGGACACACACCTTCCAAAAAGTTCAACTTCTGTCTCATCAGTCCACAGAATATTTGCCCAAAAGTCTTGGGGATAATCAAGATATTGTTTGGCAAATGAGAGACGAGCCTGTGTGTTCTTTTTGGTCAGCAGTGGCTTTTGCCTTGGAACTCTCCCATGGA
>NW_015557302.1:51834-52132 GCF_001515605.1 Sinocyclocheilus anshuiensis | reverse complement strand
TCAAGTGTTTGCGATAACTGGCAATGAGTCTTTCACATCGCTGTGGAGGAATTTTGGCCCACTCTTCTTTGCAGAGTTGTTTTAATTCGGCCACATTGGAGGGTTTTCGAGCATGAATGGACTGTTTAAGCATCTCAATCGGATTTAAGGCTTTATAATCCTTTCCAGACTGATACATGTCAACTGTTTTGATTCTCATCTGTTCTTGAATTTCTTTAGAATAATGTGTAATGTGTTGCTATTTAAGCATGCTTCACTTTGTCAGACAGGTTCTATTTAAGTGATTTCAACAGGTCTG
>NW_015557302.1:45155-51664 GCF_001515605.1 Sinocyclocheilus anshuiensis | reverse complement strand
CTGAAACATTAAAGTGTGACAAACATGCAAAAAAATAAGAAATCAGGAAGGGGGCCAACACTTTTTCACACCACCGTATAAGGTTTTTTATAATATGTTATGCAATACTCTTAAGACCTGTTCACAGCATGGACGATACTGTAACTATAAAGATGCTATAACGACCTCGAGAATTTAAAGTGGCAGACGAGTGTGCGCTTAGAATAAACAGACGATATCGTCCGCTGGTGTGGACGTTAATATAGTTATCTTTACAGTTATCATTCTTGGTGTGAAAGGGCCCTTATAATGTATTATAAATACGGGCTTCGTAGAAAGTGTTACCGTAACTTCTTTAGGAAAAAAAGTTTTGCACACTATTCCAACTTGCAAAAAACTGTCAAAATTTAAGCAACATTTCAGTCCCATGACCTTTAAAGGGGTCATATGATGCAATTTCATTTTTTACTTTCTCTTTGGAGTGTTACAAGCTCTTGGTGCTCAGAGCACACCTCGCTTTTTCAGACCGATGAGCTTTGTAAAAATCGACGCGTTTCAGAAAGGCAGGGCATAGAGGAGAAACAATAATGTACAGTATGTGGAAAATAATGCGTTTTTTAAACTTTAAACCGCATAAACACATTTCATTACACCAAATACACAAAATAATGTTCTTTTTAGCAGCATCATATGACCCCTTTAACTAAACACACAGATCCTTCCGAGGATGAGACTTAATGGAAATACAAAAACACCCGAAAGGAGCAAAAGCTGGTCTGATAACATAGTGACAGTGACAGCTACCAGTCACTAAGGTACAGTAGCAGCATTGATAAGTGATGTTTTTAAGGCAGGGTTTAGCCAAGGGTCAATTATGATCCAAAAGAGAAATGAATCCAAGTAGAAGCAACATATGGCCCATATATATCACTGTTTCTGTCTGTGTTTAGGTAAGTGAGGAGCTGATCAGGGTGGCTATTCTGTGGCATGAAATGTGGCACGAGGGGCTGGAGGAGGCGTCACGTCTGTACTTTGGAGAGAGGAATGTCAAGGGAATGTTTGCCGTCCTGGAGCCCCTTCATGCCATGATGGAGAGAGGGCCGCAAACTCTGAAAGAAACATCCTTCAATCAGGTAAGTTTGTAACCCTATGTTTTGAGGATCTTCTGATATTTTTTTCTTTAGTTTTCTCAGGAAAGTGCATTGTACATTGAAGGTTAACACTGAATAAAGATGTCAAAAAACATAAGAGAGTAGAGAAATAACACATGGCTTCTTATATATATTGTGTGTGCATATCACGTAATATTTCATTTTACAGTGTTCATGTTACGCATATTACATGTCATAATAGCAATGAAGATGTTCCAAAAGTGACTATACAAAATGAACACACTGTAAATACAGTGTAGTTCATTATGATTATTCAGAATGTACTTATGTAACATTAACTATATAGATTGCCTGTTTTACCAAATGCCTGAAAAATATAGTAGCTCACTGCAATTTTCATCTAATTGCTTAATGATTCTTAAGAATATGAACAAAACAGGCTACCAAAATATATATATATCGCTATATACCAAGAATTATTTAGACTTTTTGACTTTGCATTAATGAACATTTAATGTTCATAAATGTCCATTTTCTCACAAAATATGTTTTCATTGCCTATTATTAAAAGAAAAAAAAAACACTAGATGTTCATGGAAAATCAGGGAATTGTAAAATTCTTATCTCCAAGGAAAGTCATTGAAATTAATAAAATCTTCAAAGTCATGGATAAATCATGGAATGTTTTATAGTTAATATATTTTTATTTATTATGCATTGTCCTAAAATATGTAATCAGAGTGTTACATTGCACTAAATTACACATTTTAACAGCTTTTTTTATTATTCTGGTCTACAAGCATTTCAAATTACATACTACTTGGTCAGAAGATTCTGTAGCCTGTAGTATTGTTCTTGCTTAAGGTCTTAAAACACTAAAATTAAAAGCCTCAGTAGGCAATTTTGTAATTAGTTTGACCTTTCTTTTAATTGATTAGATTTTTATATACAGTGGTGTGAAAAAGTGTTGGCCCCTTAAATCCGATTGAGATGCTTAAACATTCCATTCATGCTCGAAAACCCTCCAGTGTGGCTGAATTAAAACAATTCTGCAAAGAAGAGTGGGCCAAAATTCCTCCACAGCGATGTGAAAGACTCATTGCCAGTTATCGCAAACGCTTGATTGCAGTTGTTGCTGCAAAGCATGGCACAACCAGTTATTAGATTTAGGGGGCAATTACTTTTTCACGTAGGGCCAGGCAGGTTTGGATAGCTTTTTTCCCTTAATAAAATAAATAATCATTTAAAAACTGCATTTTGTATTTACTTGCATTATCTTTGTGTAATATTAAAATTTGTTTGATGATCTGAATCTTTTAAGGGTGACAAATATGCAAAAAATTAAAAAAACAGGAAGGGGGCAAAAACCTTTTCACAGCACTGTATTCATTAAAAATGTAAATGCAAATAAAACCATTAAAGTATAAAATAGAGTAACCACGGTTTCAGTCAAAGGTGTTATTAGCTCTGGGCTTCTTGTCATTAGCTCTGCTCTAAGGGTCGAGGTCAGGCCCGGAGTGGCCATCAGTAGAATTGGGAAAATTTCACAGTGGGCTGCTCATAAATTGGGCCAGCAGTACTACTTTGACATAAAGGCGGTTTCACACGGAATGCGGAACGCGCAAGTGTCTAGTTCATTTTCTGTGAGAGACACACGGAAAGTGTCAAATTGCAGATATTTTTTTTAGTAGCAGCGAAGAGCTGTGTACAGTACACGCAAGCAGCAGGGTGTACGAGCACACATCCAAAACCCCACTGCTTGCGATCGCACAGCTCTTCGTGGCAGGTGTGTATATATAATAAATATTATTATATGACATATATTAATCCCCCATTTCTCCCCTGGTTTCTCTCTATACTTCACACACACACACACACACACACAGAAAAAGCATGTGTGTTACATTATTGCGTGACTATAACTAAACTAATTAATCCACATCTTTACATGGTATGCATTAAAAAGGGTCATTTTCTCATGTCACTTGTCAGAGAGAGCACATTGTGACAAACACAGGAAATCATTTTTAATTATCCATCAGTGTTTTTTTTAAAGAAAAATACTTTCAGAATGTTTAAACCCTCCAAAAAATGTTTACCGCAATCTCTGCCCGCACCTGTGGCAATAAAAAAAAAGTCATCAAGACAAGATTTTTAGAAATAATGTAATATTTCATAGAACAAGCATAACCCATACTTGCTGCCTGGGTTTCATTATAATTTATTTGATTTTTTTTTTTAATTTGTGTGTGCAGTTTTTTTCAGCTGTGCCTATGTGATTGCAGAATGTTTGTATGTGAAAGTTTATTATGCATTTACCTGTTTATTCTTGTTAAAACAAATGAGGGGATGGTCTTGTGCATTGAACTCCTGGGCTGAAAACAGGCCTCACTCCGGCCCTTGTCAGGGACATCTAAAGTGACAAACAGCTCATCAGTCTTTTATAGGCTACTCAGGATGTGTAAACATCTCCAGTATAGACCTTTTGCATTGGAGAAACAAGCGCGTGACCATCTTTAGAATTTGGTGTTTGCACTTCCATTTTTGTGGTAGCTTTGTTTATTTCTATAGCATCGCTGTTAAAAGAGTAATTAGTGAAATGAAGTGGATTTAGTTACTAAAAGCCTTATTTTTTTATTTCAGTAATGAAGGTTAAATGATAATTTGTTCATTGAAGTAAAATGGATCTAAAAGTTTTTTGGTAATCCTCAAGAATGTTGAATGTGGTATTAATATTAAATGTAGAAATACTTGATATTTTAAATCCACACCAGTGCCATTTTTAGAACAAATGATTATGAAAGTTTTTCTTAAACGGCAAATTTTGCAATCCATGGTTTTGCACACAATAAATATAGAAGTGGATAATGATTGGTCTGTGTGTCAACCTGCATCACTTTCCGAAACGTTCATAATGCTTATAGCTGTTTGAAAATAATCATGTTTCAGACACTAGACAGATTACAACTCTTCCTTCTCACCTAATGCGGGTGTGACGTATCCTGATCCTCAAGCAGATGAATGCAAAGTTTTATTGAATAACATTAATCTACAAATATGGATCAATCTGAGCTAAATTGAGCTCAATAATGACACTAAGATCTTTGATAAAGGTGCTTTATAGCTTAATCTGATTTGTTCATAATTGACCAATTTTGCAACATTGACACTTATTGAACTGAACTAAATCAGTACTGAACTGACTGGAGCTGTATGACACTATTGTCTTGTTAGAACTGCTTCACAGCAGAATTTGAATTTGCCTTATATTTGATGAAAAGTTACTGGTTCTGTGTTATTTTCCTGTGAAACTGCTTTGAAACAATCTCTTTTGTATAAAACGGTATATAAATAATGGTGACTTGAGCTAACTTTCCTTTTTATAACTGTGGCTGTGGTTTCAGGCTTATGGCCGAGACCTGATGGAGGCGCAGGACTGGTGCAGAAAGTACATGCGATCAGGTAACGTGAAGGACCTGACGCAGGCCTGGGACCTGTACTACCACGTGTTCCGCAGGATCTCCAAACAGCTGCCACAGGTCTGCCAGTAGCGTTTCTTGCTCAGAATAGTCATTAGATTTCTTACATCAGCCTGCAGCAATATCATAAATCATGATGTCCTAAATTGTAATATTGTTTTTAAAATTTAACAGTTCTAAATTTCACTTTCATTTGAGATTGGGAACAGAGAATATGAGCACATTTTTACAATGGTAAAAGCAATCAAACTCACATGAGTGGCGGGTTAAACTCATAGCAGGTAAATTATGGAAAGAATATTTTCAGGATGAAGACTGATGTATATTACCAGATTATATTTTGTTGTTATAAATATCTGACAGTGTTGATACGATATCAGCTGTGAAACTGTGTGCACTTTTAAAAATAACCACTTACTTCTGTCAGGATATAATTCAGTGATGTTTCATAAAATTATGTATCATGCATATTTCTTTGTCCACAGCTCACTTCACTAGAGCTTCAGTACGTCTCACCTAAACTACTTATGTGTCGTGATCTGGAGTTGGCCGTGCCCGGAACATATGACCCCAATCAGCCAATCATACGTATTCAGTCTATTGCTCCCTCATTGCAGGTCATCACCTCCAAACAGCGGCCGCGCAAACTCACCATCATGGGTAAGAGCCAAGTGAAAATGAGCTGTTTCGCATAGGCTGTCATAAATACTAGGGGCAATGAAAAATGAACAACAGACACAAACACAAAAAAAGATTTAAAAATGAGGATGTACCATGTTTTGTTGTTGTTGTTTTTTCCCCATCTTGTGATACATGGAATGGGGTCCACAGGTCCTGGTGTAGGCAATTCTGTTCTAGTTTGTGAAAAAGGTTGTTTTTATGAGTGCAGGATTTCATTTTATTGTCTTTTTTCCATACAAACACATGTTGTAATCTTGGTTGTAATTGTGAATGCATGTATGACAGTTGGTATGGTGAGACAAAGCTTTCTCTGTTCTGTTCTGCGTCCTGCAGGTAGCAACGGTCATGAATTCATGTTCTTGCTGAAGGGTCATGAGGATCTACGGCAAGACGAGAGGGTTATGCAGCTTTTTGGCTTAGTGAACACTCTACTGGCTAATGACCCAGCCTCCCTGCGCAAGAATCTGAGGCAAGCCTCTTGTATTCAGGCATCAGAGAATCTCAGAACGTGTCATTCTTTGAAACAAATTATATCAGTCAAACAAGACATAGCTAAAGCAAATAATATATTGATATCTTGTGTATTTTTTCTAAAATTACTTAAGAATATAATTTTGTTTTTCTGATGAGTGGAATCAATGCTAAATAGATTCAGAATGTTTGACACAAGAAGTACAATACAGTACAAATTAGTAGTTAACCAATATACAGTATTGCCGTGGCTGGTATATTGGCCAGTATTTTGCATTTTATAATTACTGGCATATATGTAAACCTCTACTGCCCTTCAGGAGTTATATAAGTGTTGCAAGAGTTAGACTTGTTTGTCAAGTATAACTTTTGCAACAGTAAATTATTTACATATTTCTCAAAAGACAAAATAACTATTTACACAGATCATCAGATCAAAAGTTTTCTTAATGTAGTATGTTGCCTGCTTGAACATCAATGAATTGTTGTAATAATTGTGCATAAGGGAAGTCGTGGGCTAATGGTTAGAGAGTCGGACTCGTAACCCAAAGGTTGCGGGTTCGAGTCTCGTACCGGCAGGGATTGTAGGTGGGGGGAGTGAATGTACAGCACTCTCTTCCACCTTCAATACCACAACTGAGGCGCCCTTGAGCAAGGCACCGAACCCCCGACTGCTCCCCGGGCGCTGCAGCATAAATGACTGCCCACTGCTCTGGGTGTATTCACGGTGTGTGTGTGTGTGTGTGTGTGTGTGTGTGTGTGTGTGTGTGTGTGTGTGTGTGTGTGC
>NW_015557302.1:42513-45038 GCF_001515605.1 Sinocyclocheilus anshuiensis | reverse complement strand
CGGGTGTGTGTTCACGGTGTGTGTGTGTTCACTGCTGTGTGTGTGCACTTTGGATGGGATAAATGCAGAGCACTAATTCCTAGTATGGGTCACCATACTTGGCCACATGTCACGTCACTTTTTTTTTTCTTTTTTTTAATGTGAAATGCTGGACCCGCAACATAATATTTTTATGACCCCTTTTATTTGTTAAAGTGATGAACAGCTTGCAGTTTCTGCAATAAATATGCAAACTTATGAGTATGTTTTCACTAAAACATTTTAATGCATAAAAAATGTCATGCAGGGACTTCAGTGAACATTGAATTGAATAAACATTTTGAATCTATTCCCTGAAGTGGGTAAATTAAAAAGATTCTCAAAAATGACCTGAACTGAAATGACCTGAACCAACTTTAATGCGTTTTTGCTACTGAAGTTTACGCCAGATGTCCAGATGCATCCAACCACTGAGCACTAACTCGTGAAACCTCAGTGCTGGGACACAGTCACACACTCACTTCTATGAAAAATGTATTATATCCAATCCACCTAACCTGCAAGTGTTTGGATGGTGGAGTAAACCGGAGCACCCAGAGAAAATATGCTAACACAGAGAGGAACATGCAAACTACACACAGATAGGCAAGGAACCCTATCTATGTGTAGTTTGCCTGTTTTTCTCTGTGCTGGCATGTTTTCTCAGGGTGCTGCTTTGCTTAGCCAGTACTCAAACCAAGAACCTTCTCACTGTGAAGCAACAGTGCTACCTGCTGAGCAGAGCTGGTATTATAGTGGCCTCCTCAAATATTTCCACCTTGAGCAAAAATATGATATGAATATGAGCAAAACAAATGTGTATAATAATGTATAAATGTTTTTGATGTTCGTGCTTTTGGTATTTTAAAATATTCACAAAAATCTAACTATTAATGTCAAATATTTTTAAAAACGTAAGTTTCTGGCACGCCCTCATACAACATACTTGTTACATTTATTCATTTAGCAGAAGGTTTTATCCGAAGCAACCTACAAATGAGAAACATCACAAGCTCCTCTAAAAAGGTTGAGCAACATATGGCAAGGAATCTAGAACTGATCTGACATTCAGAAACTTTGCTGATGCTTCTATTGTTGCTCTTTTGTTAGTTTTGATTGCTTCTATTGTCCTCATTTGTAAGTCGCGTCTGCTAAATGACTAAATGTAAATGTAAAAGATTGAGCTAATTTCTTGTAGCCATCTCTTCATTTGTGCAGCTCAACCTGTTGTCTCACATGGAGTAATTATTCTGTTCTCAGGACTTTCTCATAGTGATGACTACAGGAATCTGGCCTCATATTTAAACCCAGTAAAACAGAAAATCATAGTTTAGCATTTTAGGTGAAGTTTAAACTTAAGATTAGGTTTTTGATCACTCAGGAGAACTTAAAAACATACCATGTGAATCAAAAGATACTTCAGTTAGATTTTCACTCATAAGAATTTCTAGGCACACATTTTAGGGAAAATATATTTAAATTATTTCACATTCATTTGTTCTAGAATTTTCAAGATTTTTATTTTTTATAGCTAAAAATAAAAAAATGTGTGGCCCATTATTTACCAAGGGATCTAATATTTGTGGAGGATGATATACAATGCTCTCATTCTCACTAGGCATGAGACTAGTCTAATTGCACTACTTATTCAAAACTGATTCAAAATATTACCCAGTTCTATTGGTAGGTTATGATGCTGACATTTTTGTGGCTCATGTTTTGAATTGGTTTCCTCTACTGAATATGTCTTTGAACAGTATTCAGCGCTATGCTGTGATCCCACTCTCCACCAACTCTGGTCTGATCGGCTGGGTTCCTCACTGTGACACGCTGCACGCACTGATTCGAGACTACCGAGAGAAGAAGAAGATCCTACTCAACATTGAACATCGCATCATGCTCAGGGTAACATGTCTCAAACCTGCAAAATACAGCTTCCTGTTTGCCATTAGTCAAACTCAAAACTGAACATTTTTACTTAGAAAGAAATAAAATGTTTGTCTTTTGTTTATAATAGTTTTATATATAAATAAAATATACATAGTTTGTCTATGGTTTTTAATGTCTTTAAAAAAAAAAATACATTGCCTGGGAAGGGACATGTTTGTTATGCTTACTTTTGTTGTGACCAGGTCATATTAAATCATGGCGCTTTTCCACTGCATGGTACGGCTCGGTTTGCGTTTCCACTGCAGTTTAGTACCGCTTAAGAGTGGGCGGGATTATAGACATGTCGTTATAGTTGCGCCGCCTCTAATGCCGTGACATCATCGTAAATGCGACACAAACAAACACACAACAGTGGAGCATATCGATGGAATGGTGTTCTTCATTCTCAGCATGTGGATTTAATCTAGCGGGTCTAGTGTCTCGTGTCGCAAGTTCAATGACGCAGGTAGTGACGATTCTCTCCGGCCAATCACTGATCAGCAGGGTTTACACGTCACATTTTGGTAACGGTACGGCTCGCTTGAAGGAAACCTCCCAAAAAGGAAAACCTCCCAAAA
>NW_015557302.1:41667-42083 GCF_001515605.1 Sinocyclocheilus anshuiensis | reverse complement strand
GGAACCCTCCCAAAAAGGAAACCCTCCCAAAAGCGAGCCGTGCCGTACCATGCAGTGGAAAAGTGCCATCAGTGAACTCCACAAAATATTAATTTGCGAAAATGTGATTGTCATGGCTGTGTTAAAGTAATGACATCCTTTTCTCTTGCCCACAAGTTTAATGTGTAAACAAACCTGCGTGACCATAGCAACCTGGGATTATCAGAAATGGAGAATATTAATTTAAAATTTTATTTTGGATTAAGAATGACAGAGTAAATTTTGCATTTGAGGCATGGTTGTATTATATTATATTATTATACTACATTACATTATATTTATATATATTATATTGCATGCAGTGTATAGATGCCTAGTCTCTGCCACAGCATTCAAATGAAGTTTAAATAATTTATTATCAGTATGTGTAAAAAAAA
>NW_015557302.1:24146-41638 GCF_001515605.1 Sinocyclocheilus anshuiensis | reverse complement strand
AGCATTTTTGTTCAGTGATCAGTTTTGTTATTGTTGTTTAATATTTGTATATATCATATTTATTATATATTTGTTTTCCCCTTCATTTAATGTATCAGTGAATGGGTTTAAAAGACTTCGGGATGAGATGAATAAAAATGTTTTTTTTTTAATAGAACAGTAAAACAAACACACACCTTTTTGAGGTGCAAGTTAATTGAGTAAACGTAATGAAGAAAAATGATAACTGCACACTCTCTTAAGCAAGATTTATTATCACGAACGTTTTGTCCAAACAAGTAGCCTTTGTCATACCTTTTTGAGATATCTATGCATCTCATACAATATAATATAATAATATTAGCAGTGTCTTAATGCTGATGTCTTCATTTTGATTATCCTAGATTGCCACATGAAAAGAATGTATGTGAATGTGCCCTTAACATAGGATCTCATGGCCAAGACATAAGAATGTCATTACCTCTTGGTCACATCATAGACTATTATGTTCCCACAAGTTAATTATGTCATGGGCACAACAAAACTAACTGTGGATGGTGTGGGAGGACGTGAAGAAATGAAGTTAAATTGATCTCCTAAATAACCCATTCAATTAAGTGTTGGCTAAAACTGTGTCATTTATGGTAGATGGCACCTGACTATGATCACTTGACTCTCATGGAGAAGGTAGAGGTGTTTGAGCATGCAGTGAACAATACAGCAGGAGATGACCTGGCCAAACTGCTCTGGCTTAAGAGTCCCAGCTCAGAGGTTTGAAATCATCATCATCTTTCATTCTCATCGAAAAATTGTGTCGTATATTAAGCTTATTTTCTCACCAAAGTCAAATAGCTCTAATAGATGTGATCGAATTGTAAAATGCATTTAGGAGCACATGAGCAAATAAAACACGTCCCTGCAGGTCCTTAAAATGTCTTAAATATGTTCAATTGTATATCAAACATCTTAATTATCATTTTAAGAGGACTTAAATTTGGGGGCGAAAATGCAGATACACGATACAGTCTAATGTGATTATTAAACTTCAAAAGGCTGGGATTTTATTAACTAAATATGAGTGCTGCAAGTTTAAATTCTGAACGCTGCATTGTTGCATGTTCTACAGCTTACAGTTTATTCTGCATTTGTTGCTGTTAACAATTAATAAATTGCTGCTACAAATGCTGGTTATTTTTAAGTCAGTTTACAGTCGGTTCTTAACATTCCACACACGAATCACAATAACGGGTGTTGTGTGAACAACATTCACACACACATACAGTCGTGTTCACATTAAAATAAACAAACTTTTAAGATTTTGAAAATTTTAAAGAACAATTTATGAAAAATGTTCCAGAAATATTTAAGATATATGTTCCAGAAATATTTATTTTATCTGAACATTTAAAAATGATATGTACTGTATAAATACAGCTTGATTGACAATGGCACTTCATGCCCAAAAGGTTGCCGACCCCTGTTCTACAGGCTCGTGGTTTCAGAGCAGTTTGCAATCAAAGAATACCACACTTTTATGATGACAATATACAAACCCGATTCCAAAAAAGTTGGGACACTGTACAAATTGTGAAAAAAGGAATGGAATAATTTACAAATCTCATAAACTTATATTTTATTCACAATAGAATATAGATAACATATCAAATGTTGAAAGTGAGACATTTTGAAATGTCATGCCAAATATTGGCTCATTTTGGATTTCATGAGAGCTACACATTCCAAAAAAGTTGGGACAGGTAGCAATAAGAGGCCGGAAAAGTTAAATGTACATATAAGGAACAGCTGGAGGACCAATTTGCAACTTATTAGGTCAATTGGCAACATGATTGGGTATAAAAAGAGCCTCTCAGAGTGGCAGTGTCTCTCAGAAGTCAAGATGGGCAGAGGATCACCAATTCCCCCAATGCTGCGGCGAAAAATAGTGGAGCATTATCAGAAAGGAGTTTCTCAGAGAAAAATTGCAAAGAGTTTGAAGTTATCATCATCTACAGTGCATAATATCATCCAAAGATTCAGAGAATCTGGAACAATCTCTGTGCGTAAGGGTCAAGGCCGGAAAACCATACTGGATGCCCGTGATCTTCGGGCCCTTAGACGGCACTGCATCACATACAGGAATGCTACTGTAATGGAAATCACAACATGGGCTCAGGAATACTTCCAGAAAACATTGTCGGTGAACACAATCCACCGTGCCATTCGCCGTTGCCGGCTAAAACTCTATAGGTCAAAAAAGAAGCCATATCTAAACATGATCCAGAAGCGCAGGCGTTTTCTCTGGGCCAAGGCTCATTTAAAATGGACTGTGGCAAAGTGGAAAACTGTTCTGTGGTCAGACGAATCAAAATTTGAAGTTCTTTTTGGAAAACTGGGACGCCATGTCATCCGGACTAAAGAGGACAAGGACAACCCAAGTTGTTATCAGCGCTCAGTTCAGAAGCCTGCATCTCTGATGGTATGGGGTTGCATGAGTGCGTGTGGCATGGGCAGCTTACGCATCTGGAAAGGCACCATCAAATGTCATGCTCTTTCCTGTTTATCCCTGTGATGCTGCTTTGACACAATCTGTATTGTATAAAGTGCTATAGAAATAAAGGTGACTTGACTGTTAGTAAACTGTTAGGTTAGGGTTAGTAGAATAATTTGAAATGGCAATGTTACTTATAGTCAGTAGAATGTCTGTTGAGGACCATAAAAATAATTTGTTAGCAGATATTAAGCAGACAGTGTATTCTACTAACTGCTAGTTGACATGTAGTTGCAAAGTTACTTATAGTTAGCAGAATGTCTAAAGTACACTATCAAAATTAATTTTGCATGAACAACATTAAGCCTATTTTTGTAAGTTTTTCATTGAGAAAAAAAAGAGGATTTTTTTCTCATTTATTTAATCTATTACAGTAGTCAGAGTGAGATTTCTTTAGTGTTACATTAATTAGGGTGGATTTTTCTGGAATTGTCTAAAATAGGCTTTATTTACTCTATGCAAAATATCATTGTTTGATTATTATACTGAGTCACTTTTTCTGTTAGTGGTGAAATTTATACCATTATAGATATATTTACTATTGTCTCCATAGAAATGTGGTTGTTTTAAGAAAAAATTATACAATGAGATTCAATTGATTACTTTTTCATTATTTTATTATTTTAATTAATGAAATAAAAATGGCTACCTCTTCATACAGGTTTGGTTTGATAGGAGGACCAACTACACCCGCTCACTAGCTGTCATGTCCATGGTTGGCTATATCTTAGGGCTTGGGGACAGGTACAAACTAAACTGGAATTATTGCTTTTTTATCAACACTTATCAAACTAGTTTATTCATTCATTAATTTGATCAAGCATAATCTTTTTTCCTCCAACCACAGACATCCTTCCAATCTGATGTTGGACAGGCTCAGTGGAAAGATACTGCATATTGATTTTGGGGACTGTTTTGAGGTAGGATTTTTTATTATTGTTATAAACAACAAAAAATAAGCAACATACAGTAGTTTTGTTTGTTCACGTCTGATTTTTTTCTATATATATTTAAGGTTGCAATGACAAGAGAAAAATTCCCTGAGAAAATACCTTTCAGATTAACCCGAATGTTAACCAATGCCATGGAGGTAAGATGGTCTGTTGCATGTGAGTGTATTTGGAGTGTTGAAGCCCCAAATGTTTTTCACCTTGCCTTAACTAGTAACTTTTCTAGATACTGGGAAAAACAGTGATACCAAATATGTTTGTTTGCCTTGGTATTAGTCTTATGTAAATAGTCTTCCTTGTTTGCATAATAAAAAAGTAAAACATTACTACTTAGTTACACTCACTACTTTACATTGTAGCAAAGTGTCATTTCTTCAGCGTTGTCACATGAAAAGATATAATAAAATATTTACAAAAATGTGAGGGGTGTACTCACTTCTGTGAGTTACTGTATATATCCATTGACCCAAGAAATGCCAGTAACACTTTAAGGACCTTCTCACTATTAACTAGTTGCTTATTAGCATGCATATTAGTAGCATATTGGCTGTTTATTAGTCTTTATAAAGCACATATTAATGCCTTATTCTGCATGACCATATTTTAGATCCCTTAATCCTACCCCATACCTAAACCTTAACAACTACCTTACTAACTTAATAAGCAGCAAATTATGAGTTTATTGAAGTCGTGTTTCCTCTCAGGTGACCGGACTGGATGGTAATTACCGGATTACATGTCACACGGTGATGGAAGTACTTCGTGAACACAGGGACAGTGTCATGGCCGTGCTGGAGGCTTTTGTCTACGATCCATTACTCAACTGGAGGCTTATGGACAGTGAGAACACAACTTTTCCTTATTCAAAAGACTTAAAAATACCAGAGCCATGCAATCCTGTTGAGTCTTAAGTTGGGCATACACAGTGCAAGTTCAGACACTTGGGAGTTTGTGAGCCTTTCCACACGTTACGAGTCAGATAACCTGATAATCGTGACAAAGCAGTTGATACATTGCATGACTGCATGGAGAGCCAGCAGTTATTGCGTAATCTTTTGTGCTAACCACAGAGATTAGAGTTTTCATTGTTGCTGCTATAGCTTTAGATGGAAACAGAAAATAAAGAGATGGCTGTGCAAATGATTTGGTGAATAGCAGAGAAAAGCATGTTTATTCCATTCAACAAAAACAACTAGAGAGTGAATTTGTGTGTCAGTGTATGGGTGTTACGGGGCGAACGAGACGTGAGACGTGCGGATCCATCTGCAGGCTTTTATTAGACAGAGACGTGGTCATAACAGGCATGGGTCAAACAATGGCAAACAGGTATATTGAGGGCAAGACACAAGAGTAATCCAGTAAATGGGCGTGGTCGATCTCCGGCGAACTTAATCCTGAGGGCGAGGCAAATGGGGAATCCACAAGATGAGCTAGAGTCCAGGCGAGGTGCAAACACAGTCCGAAACAGCAAGGCAAAGGGTAATTCCAGAACAGGCTATAAACTTCAGGGCAGGCAGAGATCAGACAAAACGAGATAACAGACAAGGATCAAGACACAGGTAAACAGACTAAGAACAAGGCTATACTAGATTCAGAAACTTGGAATGGCTCCGTAAAGTAGCTATCACTAGATGAGAGATAAACGCTAAACAATACTCGGCGTTGAATGGTGGTGTGAGACTGATTTATATAGTGTGTGTTATTGGTAGCAGCTGTGTGTGATTGGTTTCAGATGAGCTTGTGATTAGTGCAATGGAGCATGGGAAATGTAGTCCAGGGTGATGTGTAACAGTTTGTGTAGTGCGAGAGTCAATGTAACGGAAGGGTGATCTCTGGTGGCGATCGAATGGAAGTCCATGGACAGGATTCGTGACAACGCATTAAGGCTGCCCGTGACTAAAGATTTCTCTAGTCGACTAGTAGTTGTTCATTTAAGCCATTAGTCGACTAATCGCACGTTTAAATTAATTTAATTACTTGATTACTTGCTGCAAAGCACTGGCAGAAGTATGTGGCAAATGACTATGTATGTGTCAGAAAAAAATAGCAAGGAGGTATTTTAATTATTTACTAATAAACTAGAGTTTTCTGAATCGGTGTCGAATATGAAGCTGACGATACTGCCATTCATTCAGATCACCTAATTAGAGAGTATTTGTTTTCAATTTGAATTGGCTCATTTAAAAGTAGATATGTCAAGCAAGCTTTTTGTAGATATCTACATGCCTGTGAGGCAAGACATGTCCCATATATGTTGAGTTTCAGTTCATATTTTGCTTCCAGTTAACGGAGATGGCAGAAAACACAGTTTATTTTGTTGACATTGTGAGTTCACACAAATAAAAGTAGACCCAGTTTAGAATGATGTCTTACTTTTATCTGTATGAGCAAAAATGACAGAGTATTTTAATTTGTTTTTGCTGTTATCAGGGAAAAAACGAGCGATGACGCCAATGCCTCCATGTCATGCAGTAAGCACATTAATAGCTTCCACACTCTTGGATATCCACCATAAAGTTGCTACTGCTTACATATTTAAATTTCCAATGATAAGCCATATTTGAGGTTTGATGATAGGCTTACATTTGAAACCTATTTCCTGCCTGATGTATTGTAATTATTGCAAGGACCAGCCGTTATTGATCTGTCTATCATGGACTGCGTGACTTCACCTCTTTCTGTGGAGTTTTTTTTTTTTTCTGCAGCAAACCAGCTAATACAATTTTGGTTGACTAAGCCTCTTCTCGCTGACTTGCTTTTAGTCGACTAAATGGCATCCACAATTTACATGATTTCTCCCAACGAACAAATCATTTGCAAGGCCCTACACTAGCACAAATCACACCTTGTACGTCTGGCATTAAACAGCTTCAGAGAAAACAAGAGACTGCACATACACTTAGGAAAGTTCACCTGCAGTGTCACTTGCTATACTCCATCTAAAACTTTTTAGACAGCATTTTCTAGGGTTCCCTTTTATAGGTTCACTCAATGCTGTGTCAGTAACTGACACTATGGAACTTCCTTTCAGATTTTGAAGAATGATACAGCGGTGAAATTTTAATGGCATTCCTTGCCTAAACATAAGGAAAGAGTTTGGTGGTTATGATCAACTTGTGAGAAGTCCTCAATGAGAAGTCCTCTCTTATACAGTAGTGAGTGCAGAAGTTCCCCCTTCCCGGCCCATAAAGGTGTCTGGCAGTTCGAATCTTACCTGGCCAAGGCTACAGACCATATTTCTGGCGGGTGGAACTAGGGCTGCACGATAAATCGAAATGGAATTGAGATCGCGATTCGACAGAAGCTGCGATTGTCATGCGTATCTTTCCACTGAAAGTATTAGCTGGTTTGCTGCAGAAAAAAAAAAAAGCACGGTTCTGTGATCAGCAGTAAATCTCCATCCAAAGGCCAGAGGGCGCTCTCGTGCTGAAACTCCAAATGCGCCTCGCAGAAGAAACCCAGTAAATGCCTATCGCTGCAGCTGAATAAACAGAAGATTCAACTGCTTTCATTGATTCAAAGTGACTAATAAACACATGACTATGGCAATATACGGTTTATCTGAGTTCTTATTATTATAATTTTCATTAAAATAAAGTATATTTATAATGCAATGCCTTTATCACTGCTTAAATACTATGAAATATGGTGCGTGCCTTATTCTGTGTAAGAAGCCACATCATCTCACAGAAGAATTTATTTCAAACACTCGACTGACGTTATGAAGTGAGTTTGGAGTAAAAATATGTTATTAAATGTGGTATTTTCACATGCTTTCAGATGGAGCAGCATTTACTTCACAGAGCCGTAGTTCACTGAGAAGCTATGCAAACAGCTGTCATTATCGCGAACGATTTCTTCGATTTCAGAATCACGCAATAAAACCGTCTGTGATTTTTTTGCGTAACTTGTCAGTGAACTACGGCTATGTGTAATAAATTCTAAGCACGTGATGATGATATCCTGCTGATTACAGAACCGGCTTTTTTAACAAAATGCACATGACATTCGCATTCGATTAATCGTGAAGCCCATTCCTGTAAGGTCTGTTGAATGAGGCAATGAGGCTTATGAATCTCATTGCAGCAGCTTCACTGAGCCTGTTTCAGTGGTGGGTCAGTAGTCAAGAAGTTCATCCCGGTTGGCATTATCACTGCACAATAAGAGTTATGCATCTATATGCTATTGGACCAAATTACAAGCAATAGTACAACAGTGCTTTTAGTTTTTTAGGTAGGTCAAAAAATATATTATAATATTCAGGTATAAAATACTACAGAAATAAAATTAAATAATCAAATGAAACCACTTATTACATTTATTTAAATGCATAAATTAAATATAGATTAATACTTGTTAATCATGCAAAAGTTATTCAGTTGAAGCTTTGATTGAGTTTCTTTTGTTGTTTGAATAATATTAGGCTCCTGTCATTTCAAGATCTAATACACAGATCCAATATATTGACACGTACAGCTGATTCAGGTGTGTGCAAAAATTGTCTATTAGAACCATTACACTAAAAAAAACGTGAAAATGCTGGTGCTAAAGAAATAGGAGGGGTGGAGGGCAATGTAAATGCAGGAATGAAAGCCATTTAACAGGTGATATGTAACAACAACCATGTGAACAATGAATCACCACTGCTTAGCTAATACATAAAAAATTCAGCATGCAATAAGGTACCACTAATCTGTGAATTTGAGTTTAATGTGGGTTTATTATCAATAGTAAGTAATCAAGGTAATAAAACAACCATCAGGCTTTGGACCACTTAAGATGCATTGACCCCACACTCTGTTTGAAAAGACCTCTTCAAGATTTTTTTCTATAAACAGCTGGAGGACGTCTACAGCACCACAACAGGCTCTGAACTCTCTTCCTTGCAGTAGATAAGACTAAGATCTGTGTTCACCTTATTTCTGTCGAGCACTGGATAGGCCTTCAAAGTGTTGCTCAGTGCATCTTCAGGAAATGTCATCATGTACTGTTTAAACCTGTCCCCTTGCATTAAGGTCACAAAGTGGTTTGTGAAGAAGAATTGTTCCATGGTGTATCCCACTATCGCAGACCTACAGAGAGTATAGTGATGGCATTGTCAACTTCATAACATTTAAAATTACCAGTTATTTTTCTGCCATGGTTACAGTTAAGTGTTGAGTGATAAAGAGAGTGCAAAGAAAGTTCAGTAATGCAGTAGTTAACTCTGGGGGCATTTACAGAGGATTTGCTGCCATCTTCAGGACAACATGTGTTACAACAGTGCACAGTAGGCATATGCATTGAATCCTCTGGTAGTCTTTGGTTGTAAAGCAATAAATGGTTTAAACTATAAAACACTGAGAGTGTAAAACATACACACACACACACACACACACACACACAGACAGAGTGAGATCAAAGGCTCAGTTAGAGACTGTTTACCAGCAAGAGAACTCAACATTTTAAAAAAGGTCTAAACTGGGACAAAAATAATGTCTTTGATAATGTCTAAATATATATCCAAATGCACTTCCTAATAAAAGTAATTATGTCTGAAAACAGTTTTCAGCTACAAATTATTAAAATGTAATGCCAAAATTGTAAATGTAATAGCATGGTGTTAGCATAGCTAATTTTTAACAGGGCCATACCACAGTCTAGTGGTTATATACTATGGCAAATTTGATTTACCTTGCCATGGCAACACTATTCACTATTCAAGATATCCAAAATCCGTTTGCAGTTTAGCATCTTAAATGTGTCATGTTGAAAGATATTGGTGTAGGGTTGCCAACCGTCCGGTATATTGGGCTAAATTTATGTGTCCCATACGTGACCTCTCTTGTACCGTTTCTTGACTGCTACTAGCTGATACAACAGCAGCAGTGCTGATCACTTGAGATCACCGACACTTTTCATCATCCAGTCACAGCCACCCTCGCGCAGTATACGTTAACTAAATCAGAAATCGTGAACATAACTGTTCGAGGAAGGCTGCCCTGCGAAATCCTCTGCCAGCTGGTCGCTCCCGTCTCACAGCAAGCGGCACTTGCACTGACACCAATTCCGTCCGTGTTTTGACTTCAGTAAATCTGTTTTGGCTAATACAGACAACATGATTATTTTTTCATGAGTCCAACATCCAGCCGCACAAGAAAACATGCAATCTACGTGAGACGTGATCAGTAAGAGAAGTAGTCTTTCACTGGGCTATTGTAATGTTGTAAAATAGAGAAAAACATTTTACATTTAAGTAATTAATTCTTAATAGCTTATTCTTAACCTTAGACCTTATTCTTGAAACACAAATTGACTAATAAAAACAGCACCAAAAACAGGCAATATTAAATCTATAAGTTGTCTTTCATTGAAAAATATGCATTTTCATTATATATACATATATATAGAGAGAGAGAGAGAAAATGCGTTTTTTTCAATCAATATATATATCACTGGGGCGCTATTTTGAAAGACAATAAATTGTGGCAAAAAAAAACAGTAACAAATGAAATATTGTTAATATGGCTCACGTTAAACTGCATTGTCCTGTTTTGCCTTATTTTTACCTTATTTGCATTTCTACATTGCTTCTATCGTGTTTGTCTTTAATTTTTTTAAAATATTATTACTTAAAGGGGTCATGAACTGGCTTTTTTTATTCTTTTATACTGTTGTCTGAGGTCCACTTATGACGTTCACGTGGTTTTTACATTCAAAAACATCAAAATCAATAAGTAATAGGCTATTTCTACCCTGGTTTTGAGGCCTGCTCGAGAAATGCTCGGTTTTTATCGGCGTGCCGCATTGAAGACTTGGAAGTAAATGTCCACTGCTATGATTGGATAACAGTTTTGCATAGTAAACTACCTTTCTGTGTGTCTGTTTGACAAGCTACGTCCAGCTTAACAGCGTAACAGATGTATTATAGCCTTCTGTGACTTTGGTTAGGCACGTACACATAATCAGGACATGTCAAGTGATCTTAAACAAAGCAATAGTGACACATAGTACAAATATTTTTTACTCGCACAAATGTGCCATTCCTGTCAGATCCAATATAGACAGACAGCATTGCTTTTAAATCTCAGTCTCTCTGCAAATCCAGCGTCGACCTGTGTCTTGTTTGCAAAGGAATCCGCGGTGAAATCAAGCAAGCAAACACTCAATGTTTTACTCACGTGAGCTGAAACTTCATTAAAAATAATGAGGCAGTCGTGGCCTAATGGTTAGAGAGTCGGACTTGTAACCTGGATGTTGCGGTTTCGGGTCTCAGGTCTGGCAGGAATTGTCGGTGGGGGGAGTGAATAACCAGCACTCTCTTCCACCCTCAATACCACGAGTAAGGTGAGCAAGGCACCGAACTCCCAATTGCTCCCCGGGCGCCGCAGCACATGGCTGCCCACTGCTCCGGGTGTGTGTTCACGTTGTGTGTGCTTTCACTACTGTGTGCAGTGCACTTGGATGGGTTAAATGCAGAGCACAAATTCTGAGTATGGGTCACCATACTTGGCCACATGTCACTTCACTTTAGAGTTCAACCACGCATTCCTAATATTTGAATCCGAAGGAAGGTTATGCAGCGACTGTGTTCTTCCACAACCAGGCACAGTTTTTTTTTTAGATTTTGCGATCTTCAACAGCATGTTTATTGCTTGGTTGCTCGATCCGGTTTAGCGCCACTTACGTTATTTCCCTACTATGCCATGTGCTAATCAGTGGGCAGGGCTACAGAATTAGGAGGCGGAGTTTAACCTATTACGTCATAGGTAGGCACATTCCAGGATCCAGCGTTCACTGGGCCTGGTGTTAATAAAAGCTTTTATTTCAGTAACTAGGACGTTTTCCGTTCTGAAACTTACAGGATATTCTTTTAGTACAATGATCTCTTATATATCAAAAGCTCAAGTAAAAGTTGATTTCTCAATTCATGACCCCTTTAAATTTTGTTTCTAAGTAAGAATGTAAATATATAAAAAAAAAAAAAAAAAAAGAATTCCTCCTATCTTTGAATTGAATTGAATTCCTCTCATGCAAATTATATAGTAAACCGAAATAGAGCTGCTACCTGATCTTTTGTTTGTCCTGCTGCAGCTGCTGGAGATTTGATATGGACAAAATCGGTGTCCTTCTGAAGTTTGGCATAGAGGAGGTCCACATGTGGCATGATATGATAGAAAATTTGTGGAAAGAACTTAAAATCCAGATGGAAAAGGCTTCTGCCTCTCAAATGGTAACAGGGTCAAGGTTACCTAATCCTTGTATGCTTTCATAACAGTGGATGAGGACCTTTTCTGTGCTCAGAAGGTATGTCTGTGAAAGGTCCATCTAATGTTGCTTCATGTTGTTCTATGGGCCATTATTGTATCAAGAACTTCTTTATGCTGTGGTCATCTGGAGAAAAAAAAAGATGACATAAATGAGAATAAAGGATGTTTACATGAGAAATCCTAAACAGGTCTCGTGATTAGCTTATTATAAAAAGCTACAAATAACATATAAAATCCATATTAGCAATCACAAGTTTTTATAAACAAGTATAGTATTAAGTTCATAAATTGTCATGTGTATCTTGATGTTAATTATAGCTATAATGTACCTGTTACCCAGCATATTTCATAATGTATTTTGAATTCACATAAGGTCGTAAGAAAATGTTGTGTTTTCTAGAAAGACTTTTGATGCTGATACTTGTAACGCATTACTTGCCTACACTGTTGGTGCCCTAGTGACCAGTATGCAGTAGCCAATTCTTCAATTATTCATTTTATTTATTTACATTTATACCATTTTAGTTTATTAATTTTTCAATTATTTTAAAATATTAACCTAAAATCTTGATGTTAGTTTGATTGTCAGACCTTTTGTTTGTGAGAAAAGTAAAGTTTATCAAGTAACTGGATGTTTCTTTTCTCTCCTGCAGCAAACACTAAAGGCAACAAGCGCTCCAGGACCAGAACTGACTCCTACACGGCAGGACAGTCTGTCGGTGAGTCTTTGACTTTATCCCCATTCTAATTAATAGTGCCCGTAGTAGGGTCAACTCCCCTGTAAAATACCTTGACAAGCAGAGAGATTACAGAAAATGACGGAGAAGTTGTTTCCAAGATTTTGTTCGCACTGCTGGAGCTTTCCCGTAAATAATGCTTTTATTTACACACACTCGGACAGTCCCATAAAGACAAAGTGACATTATGATGTGACTTCTAATGTACTCATCCAGAATTTCCATCAAAACTATTGCATGTTCTTGGTAATAGATACATTTTTGTGGTTTCTTTTTGGTATGTTTCATATAGAAGCCATGGAGGGTATTGACCTGGGAGAAACAACCCACAAAAAGCCTGGAACTACAGTGCCTGAGTCAATTCACTCCTTCAGTAAGTCCTTGAAGACTTAACTTCAATCCTCAAAGTCATTATGCTTTAAAGTCCTCCTGGGTAGTTGTAATTTACAAGTTCAGAAGTCATGATTATTATCTAAAGTGATTTTGATCTGAATTAAAATTGACACAATTTTAAATTTCTTTCCTGTTGGCTACTTGTCAAAAGCAGAACAGGTTTTATCTTCGTTATTATTCTTATGCCACCACAGACAAGGGGTTTCTCCCTAGACCTGATAAACAACTAAATGAGTATTATTTTCTGGCAAACTTTATCACTATTATTCATCAACAGATGTATTAAAAATCCAAAGCTTTGTGGAAAGGACTCTGACATAGGACTTCATCCTGAAGTCTCACAGGTCCAAAAAAATATTAGACGGCACAACTGATTCCAACATTGATTATAAATCAGCATATTAAAATGATTTCTGAAGGATCATGTGACACTGAAGTCTGTAGTAATGGCTGATGAAAATTCCGCTTTTCCACCGCAGGAATAAATTATATTAAAATAGAAAACTTTTATTTTAAATAGTAATAATGTTTCACAATATTACTGTTTTTACTGTATGTTTGATCAAATAAATGCACTGTTATGGAGGTGTAACTAAAGTGTTACCATAAATAAAGTGTAAAAAAAAAAAAAATCAGCTGATAAATGATAAAATCATTGAGTCAAACAGAATCCATCTGGCTTTAAAAAACCCAAGCATTTAAAGCGGCAGAGAAAAAAACTACAGCATGCACATAATAAACAGAAGCAGAAACAAGCGATCACATGTAAGCAGATGCTTATCCAAAATAACTCAATCATCAAACATTATACAGCACATAAATGAAAATTGATGAAAAACTGATTGAAATGTCGACCCAGGAAGTAGTATAGGACTGTGCAAGCAGGGGTGTTTATGGAAGTGATCTACTCCATCTACAGTATATCTCCAACTATGCACTATCATCGTTCTGAATCCAATCCAGACATTGGCTCCAGACAAAAATGTGAATGATACTATGCATTTGAAGCAAAAGATGGCAGAAACCTGGAGGATTATGTGGAGGAGTTCATCAGCATCTGCCATCCTGCCACCTGCCACGACCTGACACTCATGGATGGGTTCAGGAATGGACTGGACAGCGAGGTTCGGATGGTAATGCCAAAGGGGATACTGTTTGACCCTGGCTGATCAATTTGGCCTTGTGGATAGAGGGATCCTCTTTTATGGTGGGCGACGTTGAAGAGGATTCTGTTCCCAGCATCCAGCTCCATGTAACATCAGTCACAGTTTCAGACCTAGAGCCCTATAGTGGCAGTGGGCGTCACCGCGGATAATGAGCCAGAGCTCACCACAGACCTAGAGACCTAGCTTATGCTCACCACAGACATAATGCCTGAGCCAATGCCTGCTACGGAGCCAGAGCCAGCAGCCTCGTCCGTCCCAGAGGAAAAGCCTGAGGTCTCGTTTGATCAGGTGTGTCGGTGGTAATATTAGTGGAGCTGGATGAGGAAGAGTGATACTAACTCTTCCCACCCTGGGGCCCCTTTCCCCACCAGTTCCCGCCCATGAACCTCTTCTGCCTCTGGAAGTCCCGCACAGCACAGTCTGTTCAGCTCCACCTTGGCCTCTCAGCTCCACCTGGGACCATTGTCCATCCAGATCCACCAGGCTCCACTTTGGTCAGTCATCGCCAAGGACTTCCAGACCTTTGGCTGCGCCTCATTCCTCCACCTCTGCAGCTCCATCGGGCTCCTCCTTCCCTCCGGCTTCACCTCTGTCTTCACTTACACCATTGTCGACTCTGCCCTCCAGTACCCTGGCTCCACCTCGGCAGCTTGTCACCATGCCTCCGCCTTGGTTTCCTGGTCCATCTGTGTCACTGAATCTGAGTCCATCAGACTCTGCCTGGGCCTCCACATCTCCCAGCTTCACCTCTGTTGTTTGGGCTCAAAATTCCACCTTGGCTCCTCCCACCATCAGTTCCGCTGTGGGTTATCCTCCTTCACCAGAAAACATATTTTTTTAAGACACATTGCTATGTGACATCAACATGCATTTATCATTATTTCAATCACCATTTGAAGATTTACGTTTACCTGAAACCAAAAAAAAACAACATTCAACTCCTCACAAAACATGATTCACCAACAAATATTTGATAAGAACACAGTAGAAATGATTAGCAACACAGGCATAAAAGGAAAACTTTTTGTTTTCCATTGGTTTAAGCACAAATAGGTAAAAGCTTTAATGTTTCAATAATTAAATAAAACTAACCGAATAATATGCTATTATATGATTCAAGGTTTAAAATTCATTTTGGATGGAGTTGGGGGGAGTTAGGAATTTTCAGAAGCTGCATCTGAAATGATATTAGGTATATTAATAAAGTCTTTTCAATTAAATTAAATTAAATAGTGCTATGAGATTAGTTGGTTTTAAAAAGCAGTTAACAGGTTTTAATAATTAACTACATCAAAGTTACATAATTAACTACATCAAGTCAATGTGTTAAATCAACAGCCCTAGTAATAATCTTCTACTGAATACAGTAAAACATAAGCACTTACTTACAGTCTTAACATTTATTATGCTGCTACTCACGAAAATGCACTTTGCTTAATCTGCTTAATAATCAGGTCTTAGGCTGTGTGTTTTTCAGTGAGTTTATCGTCGAAATTGTAGCTTTATTTTTTTCTTCCTTCAGTTGGAGATGGTCTTGTGCAACCTGAAGCCTTGAACAAGAAAGCCATCCAAATTATCAACAGGGTGCGGGACAAGCTAACTGGTGAGCAAAACTCATTCACTCTCTGACCACAGAGAACTAACACATACATTTCTAAGTGACTTAATACACAATTCTAGCACTATCATTCTTTATCAAAAATCAACAGCTAGTAAAACAAATAATAATGGATTTATGTGAATGTGTACTTACTCCTTCTAGGACGAGACTTTTCCCACGATGAGACCCTTGATGTACCAACTCAAGTGGAGCTGCTCATCAAACAAGCTACTTCGCATGAAAACCTGTGCCAATGTTACATTGGATGGTATGTTTTATTTTCCTGGTGAAAAATTATAAGGAGTCACACAAATATTTATTTATATGCTTTCTTCTCAGAATGTGTAATTATATGCTGTGATATGTAGTGTTGTGTGTTTACAGTCTTTTTTCTGTCTTATTCTCTTTAGGTGCCCTTTTTGGTAGAGCTTCTTATTGTTCCTGCTTTCTTTTTCTTTATTTTACTGTAAAATTCACCTGTGATGGTGATATAAACACAGAGTTTGAAAACTCAAGTTGATTTGGAAAAATGTGAGCATATGTGAAAATTAAAGTTGTGCTTGTCAATCACTTCAATCTCTACGCAACCTCAGAAAAATCTGAAGAATGTTATCTTGGATGATGATGTGTTATATGTGTATAACATTGTCACTGTTTTGTTTTATTTGAAATGATTTGTACCAGTTAAGCTAATCTTGCTCTGTTGATTGCCTGTTATTTTATTAAGAACTCAGAAGAACTACCAAGAAATGTCCAGGTCAAATAGCATTGTACAGGAGGCAGACACACTCTGTCAGTTTAAATCTAGATTACAGACCCATCTCTTTAACATACACATAACACACGATCACTTTTCTATAAATCAAATCTGTTAAAGGATTGTTAGTCTGCACTAACTAGGTCAAGCAGAACACTTCCCCCGTATCCAGTCCAGATGGTGGATCAGCACCTAGAGACGACCTCTACAGCCCTGAATGTCAGCAGAGACCATGTCAACTAGACAAACCCTAGAGACAGATCCCCTGTGAAGACCTCATCAGTCATCATCACAAGACCACGAGAAGCAGATGAGTCCTCTGCTCAATCTGACGTGCATTGCAGGCTGGAATTAAGCCACACCATACTGGTTTTTTCCGGCCAGAGGAGAACTGACCCCCCAACTGAGCCTGGTTTCTCCCATGCACACCGATGGAATTTTGGTTCCTTGCCACTTTGTCTTGCTTAGTTGGGGACACTATTTCTGGCGGCATTGTTGACTTGACTGCACAAACACTATTGGAAGAGAACTGAACTGAGCTGGATGATGACATCACTGAATCAACAATGAACTGACTTTGATAAATTGACTGTTTTCTATTGTCCTCTAGCATTATCAGCACACAATTTTCCTGTTTAACACTGTAAAGCTGCTTTGACACAATCTGTATTGTATAAAGTGCTATATAAATTAAGGTGACTTGACTTACATGACTGAAATCATGCATGAAGAGTACAAGAGAGGGGGCAAGAATGAATAATGTTTTCCTGTTTGACACTGTAAAGCTGCTTTGACACAATCTGTATTGTATAAAGTGCTATATAAATTAAGGTGACTTGACTTACATGACTGAAATCATGCATGAAGAGTACAAGAGAGGGGGCAAGAATGAATAATGTGTACTTGCACGTAAAAGATTATTAAAACCCTGACAGATTATTAAAAGATTATTAAAACCTAGACAGGGTTAAATAAAAAAAATGTCTTTAAAAACAGACAAGTAGGTAAAATCCTATAATTAAAGTGAAACCAAGAAAACGTCTCGGGTTACTTATGTAACCATGGTTCCCTGAGTAGGGAACGAGACACTGCGTCCTCTAGGGTTCGCTATGG
>NW_015557302.1:0-23149 GCF_001515605.1 Sinocyclocheilus anshuiensis | reverse complement strand
TCTTCACCCGCTTCACGGCAAGTAAAGCCTCGCCGTGGCGCGTTCCATAATTTCCAAAAGCTCATCATACGCAGGACAGGAGGATTGGGAAGGCTCAGCCTGATCTTCTTTGCCCTCCTCAGACATTTCCTGCTTTTGCTGGGCTGATCCCAGCAGAGCACTGGCCCCTGAATCAGACAATGTTAATGAAATAACATCATCCTCCAGCGGCTCACTCTCGTGCACAGCCGACGATCGCGAAAGGGAAACCCCTCTTCAAACTCATCGGCCAGATCCACCTGCGATCCCCACAAGCTCATTCCCTTCCGTGCCTCAGCAGCGGAAGGCAGTCCTGAAGTCCTGAATTGCGGGAAGCAGATGGCTGCCCCTCTTTCCTCGAAAAGAGAGACAAACGAGAGCGGAGCTTTTTCCCTTGGAAAAAACGCTCGCAGTGCACGCCGATTGCCCCCTCGGAGGCATCGCGTGCGTGCTCTTCGCCCAAACAAATAACGCATAGATCGTGTGTGTCATCAGATGTTAAACAACGTCAACACGAATGCACACATCCTTAAACGCTTTGCTAGTGGTCGCCATAATGAGATGAATAGAGATCGCTCTTACCACAGAAATGCACGATTTAAACAAAACAATGAAGACGAAGAATAGAATGATGTGTGCTCCCGGCGCCTATTTATACTATAGTCGCACCGGTAGTGATGTCATGGCTGTCGCCGACCAACGAGTTGGTGTTTTTTTTTTCAATGTATGCTTCAGACATGGGTCACGACGAGGCGTTCCCCATAGAGACCCCTAGAGGACGCAGTTCGAAGTTCCCATGAAAGGGAACTAATAATTTTGGAAAGCACGGGGAATAACATAGATTAAAAAGTTACCTATATGCTCATTGGACAATAATGCAATGCAAAACTAGGTGGACTCGACAAGAGACCAATTAAGATGTTCTGCAGGCAGCTCAGATTTGTTGTCTCCACCAATAAATCTAATTTTGACTTCTGAAACTCTGCATCTTGATTGATTCTTCAAAGATTCAAAGTTGCTCCACAACAACAGCAGATATGTTAGTGTTTCTAGCAATACAATAAATAAATAAATACTAGAGGCTAAGAAAAGTGGAGCTAGCACTACTGTTGTATTTGTAATGTAATAAGATACATTTTAGTTAGAGCTTCATTGACTGCTGGTGCTGTGTTTTCTGGACTACTGCCTGCAGAACATCTTAATTGGTCTCTGTCGAGTCCACCTAGTTTTGCATTGCATTATTGTTATATTTTAGTGTGGTATATTTTAGTGATTCTGACATTGGGAAAAGCTTTACAGCATATGCTTTCTTTGTCTTTATTTGCTTGGAAGCACTAACACTCTTACTGTCCATAGAAGCTGTAACACATAACCTTGCTGTGCGTAGAAGCTCAGCAAGGGCTTGATGACTTGTGCATAAAACTTCTAACACATTAAGAAGTGTCAAGTTTTCATTTCACATGTAAGAAGCATGAGGACCTGTTTCATGGCATAAGTTCCAAAAACAAACTAACTCACTGGGAATGAAGCTTTACAGCACATGTACTGTATGCTTTCATTCTCTTTATTTGCTAACATGCTACTGCTGTTCATAGAAAATCTAACTTAACCTGACATAGAACCTCTAACATTACTGGATATGCATAAAACTTCTAACACATTAAGAATTGTCTTTCTTGTATTGCAAATAAGTTTTCATTTCATATATGTGACCCTGGACCACAAAACCAGTCATAAGTGTCCATTTTCAGAGAATACTGAATAAATAAGCTTCCCATTGATGTATGGATTGTTAGTATAGGACAATATTTGGCCGAGATACAACTATTTGAAAATCTGGAATCTGACAGTGCAAAAAAATCAAAATCCCGAGAAAATCACCTTTAAAGTTGTCCAAATGAAGTTCTTAGCAATGTATATTATTAATCAAAATGTATGTCTTGATATATTTACAGTAGTAAATTTACAAAATATCTTCATTAAACATGATCTTTACTTAATATCTTAATGATTTTTGGCATAAAAGAAAAATCTATAATTCTGACCCATACAATGTATTTTTGGCTATTGCTAGAAATATACCCGTGCTACTTAAGCCTGGTTTTGTGGTCCAGGGTCACATATAAGAAACATTTTTAATATGGGCAAGCTTTCCTCAACATTGCATGAACAAACTTACTTTCACCGGGAAAGAAGATTTACAGCTTATGTATGCTTCTTCATAAGGACCTATTTCATGGCACAAGTTGCAAAAACAAACTTTCATTGGGAACGAAGCTTTACAGCTTCATTTTGTGTATTTCTTCATTCTCTTTATTTGCTTAGAAGCACTAACACACTCATGCTGTTCATATAAGTTCTAACATACTCTTGCTGTGCATAGACGCTTTAACATAACTTGTTGTGCATAAAACTTCTAACACATTAAGAAGTGTCCTGTATTAATAAGGACTTGTTTCATGGCATAAGTTGCAAAAACAAACTAGCTCTCATCGAAAATGAAGCTTTAGAGCACATGCTTTCATTCTCTTTATCTTCATGGCATACCAATGTATGAACAAACTAACTCTTGTTGGGAATTTTGTCCATCGGCTCCACATGGACCCCATGTGTGTTCACCCATAGGTGCAAGTAATGGGTCCATAGTGGGCTCTAAGTGGGAGTGCCCATTTAGATTTTCATTATATGGGCCCATTATATGGGCCCACATGGGTCCCAAATGGGTTCTAATAATGTGGGCCAAGGTGGGCCATATACAGAACCCTTATGGGGCCCAAATTATAAACATTTAAACATTTTAAATGACATGCTAAAATATTTCAACTGTGAAGAAAATGACTTCAACTCAGAATCTCTAAAACACATGATTTATTGTGTAAAACTAAATATAAAACAAAACTGGATAAAAATACTTAAATAGATCAGGATAAAATGGTATTATTCCAGGGCCTGTGCAGACTCGTCAGCTTCATACCTAAAGAGCAGCAAAGAAAAAAAAAACAGAGAAAAGGCAATTATTTTAAAATGCTACTAAAACATTCACAAGAGCATTAAAATTATTATTTCACAACAAAAAATAACTCCTAGCACATAATTAAATTTCTTACCTGAATAGTGTCACCTTTAAATTGTAAATATCCCTTTAAGTGACAGTTTTGTCAATTAGGCAGAAATATAAAATACTGGCACGGCTTAATTATAACCAATGCATTGACACTATTCAGTTAAGAAATGTAATTATGTGCTAGGAGTTATTTTTGTTGTGAAATAGCCTACTCGACAATACAACATTTTGACAATACATTTTATTTTGAAATCTTATTTGCAACACAGAAACACAATCTTTAATGCGTTAGAAGTTTCATGCACATCCAGTAATGTGAGAGCTTTCATGCACATAATGATTAGTTTAGAGCTTCTATGAACAGTAATGCTTTGTTAGTGCTTCTAAGCAAATAAAGTATATTTGCTATGCAAGAATACATGTGCTGTAAAGGTTCTTTCTCAATCAGAGATGGTTTGTGCAATGTTAAGAGTAAAGGTTACATGTAAGATGTTTCTTTTGTATGAAATAAAATCTTATTTGCAATGCAGAAACACAATCCTTAATGTGTTAGAAGTTTCATGCACATCCATAATGTTTTGGCTTTCATGCACAGAATGATTAGTTTGTCAAGTAAAGGCACCTTTATTTGTGTAGCGCTTTATACAAAACTGATTGTGTCAAAGCAGCTTTACAGTGTCAAACAGGAAAATTATTTGTCAATAATGCAAGAAGACAATATCAAAGTGTCATTTTCCAGATAAATTCAGTTCATTGATGATCCAGTAATGTATGTTAGAGCTTCGATGCTCAGAGACATTAGTTTAGAGCTTCTATGAACAGTAATGCTTTGTTAGTGCTTTCAAGCAAATGAAGAAAATGCAAGCATATATATTTAATGCGTTAGAAGTTTCATGCACATCCAGTAATTTTAGAGCTTTCATGCACAGAATGATTGGTTTAGAGCTTCTATGAACAGTAATGCTGTGTGAATAAAGAGAATGCAAGCATACATATGCTGTATGTATTAAAAATGTTTTTTACATTTGAAATGTAATCTTTTTTGCAATACAGAAAGACAATTCTTAATGTGTTAGAAGTTTCATGCACATCCAGTAATGTTAGAGCTTTCATGCAAAGAATGCAACAAGTCGTCCAACCCATACGACCGTATAGGTCGTTTGTCACTACCCTCAAATACGACTCATACGAGCATTCCCTCAATTAGCGCCCCTACCGGCAACAGGAGATATGCTACAGAAACTTTAGCCTTGTGGGTTTCTTTTAATATGCTTGCTATTTGCGTTTTAAACTGTTTGTGTTTTAAACTCTCCCAGCTGTTCGAAATGTTTTATTGCTAAAAAGATATGGATTTTAGATGACTTACGTACAGGTAGGGTTTCCACCCATCTCGTAAAGTATTCGATCGTCCCGTGTTTATGAATGAAATTATGTGGTGTTTCAAATCGATACTGGACACTGTTTGTCCCATTCAACCTGTTTGACATTCAGATCATTCAATCGGACCCCGCCAGCATTATAAAGTTTCATTGTGATATTCATTTGAAATTCGCCTGTGGTGGAAAGGGATCATGTAAAAGTCCATGCATTTACCATGTTTTTACCATAACATGTCGCTCAACCATGTCATGTGTAATAAAACCTCAGTAACCACAACACGTCATGTATCTCCCATTGTAACTGTAGTTTTACTTTGGTATTTGTAGTTAAAACACTGTACCATGCTTTTACCACAGTAACTGTTAAATGTGTACTCTTTAGTTAAAGCACAGTAACACAACACTTACCATGGTTTTACCACAGTAACTGTGTATCTACTGTGTACAATTGTAAAGCACAGTAACACCACAATTACAATGATTTTACAATAGTAATGTTTTACTGTGTACTATTTGTAGTTAAAGCACACACCACAGTGGTTTTACCACAGTAACGTAGTTTTCATGTGGTATTTGTAGTTAAAGCACAGTAACACAACACTTGTAATGCTCAGCCTAAATAAGTCAGGCTACACAAATAAAGTTTCCTCTTTTACCTCTTAATAGTGGGGTTGATATCATCGATGTAGACAAAACAGATCTTCCCCCTCAAGTCCTCCAGAACTCTTCCATCAAACACTGGAAGGTGGCTGCAGAGTTTCTGAGACCATATGGCATAGATTTCAATTGAAATAGCCCTTTGGTGGTAATAAAAGCAGTCTTCTCCTTACTCGCCTCCTCCATCTCCACCTGCCGGACCGCAGCTCCGATATAATGTCTTTGAATAGATGATAATGTCGTCGATGTAGACGAAACAGATTTTCCCCCTGAAGTCAGCTAGAACTCTCTCCATCAAACACTGGAAAGTGGCAGTGGCATTTCTGAGCCCATACGGCATAGACTTGAATTGAAATAGCCCCTTGGTGGTAATAAAAGCCATCTTCTCTTTACTCGCCTCCTCCATCTCCACCTGCCAGTATCCGGATTGCAGATCCAATGCACTGAACCAGGAGGTGCCTTCCAGGGATTCTAGGATGTCATGAATCAGAGGCATTGGGTAAGCGTCGGGTACGATCTTGCCGTTTAACTTTCTGTAATCCACACAGAACCTGTACGATCCATCAGGTTTGGGGACCAGGACCATGGGTGAAGACCAAGGCGAGAAGGAGGGCTCAATGTAAATTGTCTTGGATCATCTGGTCAACTTGTTCCTCGATTATCTGTTTTTTGAGGGGAGAAACTCTGTATGCCCGGGATTTGAAAGGTATATCGTCAGTCAAAGTGATCTTGTGTTGTACTACTGATTGATGTTTGAAGTGGTGCTTGGCCAGGTGGAGATCAACTGCCTCAACTCTTCCATTGCGTAAACTCTGGTGTGAAGGACATGAGTTCAGGAAGTCTGCCAGTTGTTGGTAAGGTGTAGTATAAATTCAACTTAGCAGCTGTGAGGGAATGAGCTTGACCCGAGGGTGTAGACAGACTTGCTGGAACCTGTGATGGCAAGAAAGGGTAATATGTGTAGTCTTTTCCAGATCGTTAGCCATATCTGCTTTGTCCCACTTCCAACACAGCTCCAGTGGCGTTCAGGAAGTCCAACCCAGCAATAAGGGGAAAGGCGAGGTGATTGTCTTTCAGGATATATGTATCCACCGTGCACTCTTTATCATGCCAGTGATACAGTAAATTTTGCAGGTCTCTGGATTGGTGAATAGTTCCATCTGCCATTATGAATCTCTGAGGGGCAGAGGTAATGACTGGTGGACTCTCAGTCTTCAGCTGTTTCCACAAGCTCTCCTGCATCAAGGTGTAAGTGCTTCCCGTGTCTAAGACCTTCACCTCCTGTCCATTCACCCTTACAGGAACGACGAGGAGAGATGTGACTGCATGGGGTTGTGCTAGGGTCAGTCCAGCCAGGTTTTTGCTGTTTGTTCTCTCCGCAAACTTCTTAGTTTTCTCTTTGCTCCATGGTGTTCACTGTCCCCCGTAGGCATCCTGCAACCCTCGGATTGATGTTGTTGAGGATGCGGTTGACCAGCTCTTCCTCAGAGATCTCTGGCTTCCATTTCAGACAGAGAAATGGCAAAATCATAGGCGAAGTCCCTCAGGTGTTGTCGCGGCTGCTGGACCAACGTCCTCAGCTTCTCCTCCACCTCAGAGAGGTAATCATCTGAAAGAAAGGCTGCCATGAATGCCTTTTTGAAGGACTGCCAATCTGTTACCTTGGCTAGGGATGGGCGATACCTCTTATTTTATTTTCGATCCGATACCGATATTTTCAAGCCCAGTATCATCGATATCGATACCGATACTTCTAAACTAAACTGATCTTTTAAATTATTAAAAGAATATAATCAGTAATTATACTCACTTAATATTAGATTTTAAAGCCATGTTTTTTAACATTTAATAGGCCTTTTTTGTTTACACTGTCAGAAATAAAATATGCTATAATTGTATTTTATTTATTGATGTATTTATTGATTTATTAACAGCAATTACAGAACATAACACAATCCATTTGAACTTTTAACAACCAGTTTAAATACATTTACTTGCACAAACTAGCCAATTTAAAATAAATATTACATGTAAACAAAACTTTGGGGTCAGTAATATTTTGTAATATTTTTTTTAAGTCTCATGCTCACCAAGGCTGCACTTATTTGAACAAAACAAAACAAAACAGTAAAAGCAGCAATATTGTGAAATGTAACAATTAAAAATAACTATTTTCTATTTTAATATATTTTAAAATGTAATTTAAAATGCATCTGTGATCAAAGCTGTATTTCCAGCATCATTACTCCAGTCTTCAGTGTCACATGATCTTCAGAATTCATTCTAATATCATTTTTTGCTCAAGAAACATTTATTATTATTTCTGCTTCATATTTGTGTGGAAACAGCGATGAATTTTTCAGAATTACTTTTATATATAGTAACAATGTTATGTAATGTAATGTAATAATGTGGCAATGGTTTCTTAAGATCAGCTTAACGTTATGCTTCTGATGCTTTTGGGAAACGCAGCCCTATTTGAACAAGCACTGTGAGCCATGCGTCAGCAACGAACTGTGACGAACGACAATCACACAATCACAAACGAGTGATTGATTGATTGGTTCTGTCTTTCAGCATTTAATGTGTGTTCCGATGAGCAGGAGAATCTATCCAACACAATTATTCGCTAATATAGTCTATTTTTCCACTTAGAAGCTTATTTTACGTACCGAATTTCTTGCTAAATAAATACAATTAATGGTTAAAAAATGCACTTTTGAATCGATATTTTGATGTGAGGATCCTTAAGGATCCTTAAAGATCGATCCGCCCATCCCTAACCTTGGCCTTCTCTGCTTTCCACCAACTCAGAGCAGGTCCCTTCAGGACTGTACTCAGAGTACCGACGAGCTCCACGCCGGGGAGAGGCCTGATCTCCAGGAAGTTCTCGCACTGCTCGATGAAGTTGAGCACTTCTGCAGTCTCGCAGGAGTCGCCAAAAGAGTGGAACTCTAGGCGGATGGGAGGACGAGCACAAAATGAGGATGAGCCAGCCATAACTGAGGATGTAAGCACATTAGGTGAGTGAGTATGCACAGGAGTAGTTACATCATAAGTAGTATTTTGAGCTGGATGAGTTGGACCTTTCTGTTTATCCTTAACGGGCATTGGGGTCTGTGAACAATAGACCAGAGAAATGTGGGAGGAAGCTGGTGAGTAGGCCTGTAATCTGGAGAGTGTGGGTGTACTGGTGAGTCTTTTTCGTTTGACTCTCCCACTTAGCATCTCTCCTCAGAAAACAATCAGTTACAGCCCTTTCTAATTTTTCCAATGATTTTAGGAAATAGTCCTCCAACCCAGCCCATGGCCTGCCTGAAACTGGTCTCCCGGTTTACTGGGCATACAAAATATAGAGCATGATTTCAAACAGTCAATAGACTGTTTGAAATCATGCTCTATATTTTGTACTTTTTGATTGAGGGCCAATAAATCCACCTTTACTTGTGCTAATGGTACAATGGTACAGACAATGCAGGCAGACGCCTGCATTGTCTGTACCATTTCACCACTTAAAATACTGCTCCCTTCATCATCATCATCATCAGATTGATCAGAATCAGAAATGTACAATGAGCTTATCATAGATGTTATTTCAGCAGTAGGATTGCGCCTGGTTACAAATGGGCCTGCTGTAAAATCCACATCTTCTTGTTCAACAATCCTTTGATCATTTACAGGTGTACTAGGATTATCGGTATTCACAGTGTTCACCATATTAACATCAGCAACCGGATCAGCATTTGTCACATCCATAATGATAATTATCCAAAACCAAACAAACACAACAAAAGAGTTCCCTGTATGGGCCACCAATATGTCTAAATGAGGCAGGCTTCACAAATAAAGTTTCCTCTTTTACCTCTTAATAGTGGGGTTGTAGGAATGCAGGTACAGTAAATAACCACCAAAATAAATAATAAATGCCAACCCAGCGTGTATTTTACAAGACAAAAAAAAAACGATATATACAATATATACAGTAAATGTACGTTGTGTACAATGTGTGTGCATACTGTCCTTGAAAGTCCAATGGTGTGTGTGTGTATTCAGTTCGGCCTCACCGGTGAATTATATAGAGTCTGGGAGCACGTTGAGGAACAGCGCTGTCCTGTGACGAAATCCAGTTTAAATAGTCCCACAAACTTCGACTATTCCATGAGGATAATTCCACAAGAGTCACAGCATATGCAGAATGTGCAAGGACCGATCGTTGTATATCCCAAAGTGAGCACATTGAGCGTAGCTGCTTGTATGCCGATAACCGGCTTCTTTTATCGGAAGCGTAAAATCAGCTGATCCAGTTGACGTCACGGGGATTCCCTGGCACGTCCTGAGCGAACTCTGGCAAGAAGAAACAGGGTCCACAACACTCGACGGGGTAATAAAACAAAGGGACATCAATAACAGCTGTGATACATCAACAATCAAATTAGCCTTTTATCAACAGCTTTATAAATATCTCCCTCTTATGTGGCCGTGCTACACTTGTAGTTTTAATGTGGTATTTGTACTTAAAGCACAGTAACACAACACATGCCATGGTTTTAACACAGTAACATAGTTTTAATGAGGTATTTGTAGTTAAAGCACATTACTTGCCATGGTTTTACCACAGTAATGTAGTTTTAATGTGGTATTTGTAGTTAAAGCACAGTAAACACATCACTTGCCATGCCTTTAATACCTTTTTGTAATGTAATTGTAATTCAATGTTTTTTTCAGTCTTGCAGTTTCTTCAGATCACATACATCTCCATCTCCTACAATAGTGTCCAGCAGCTCTTTATAAAGCCATTACTCTCTCTCTCTCTCTCGCTCAGCTTTTCCTTTCCTATTTTTCTGAACTGTAATTCATAATTCAGTTACACACAGAGGCGTCATGCCCATTCAAAGTGAGGGGGCATATGCCCCCTCAGATTTCTGAGCCAAGTGGATTTTGAATGCAGCTCCCAAAAGACAAAAAGTAGCAGAATAATATTTTTTATATTTGATACAATCACACCGGTGTGATTAGTACGGTGCCCGTGAAGTGCAAAACAAATCACAATTCTGAAAACAAAATAACAAATTACAAACGCAAATGCAAGTCTAGAAAACACAACAACAAACACAAACACTTCTACCTCACATATATTTGCTTATAAATTAAGTTCATTTACGGTGGCCGAGAAGTGCAAAACAAATCGCAATTCTGAAAACAAAATAACAAATTACAAACGCAAATGCAAGTCTAGAAAACACAACAACAATTCAGAAAACATTATAACAAGTCAGAAAACACAATGACAAATTCGAAAACAAAATAACAAGTCAGAAAACACAACGACAAATCCGAAAACAAATTAACAAGTCAGAAAACACAATGACAAATCAGACAAACCGGAAGAGGTAGGTATAGTTTGAGACAGCGCCGTTGGTTTGGGATTACTCACCGCTGACTGGACGAGACATCTGTCAATCAACGTATACAGGGAAGAACCAGCCGAAGAACAGCAGAGTCGTGGTAGAAAGTTTGGAGATGGTATTAAAGTAGCTCAGTTTAAATGTATTGTATGAATTGCCCTTACTATGGAATAAAAAATATGGAGTGTGTGTATACATTTAGTTAAAAGTGGCTGTACATCATCAGCTCCAGTGGTGCTGATGGATAAGTGTGTGTTGTTGGCTTTTTGACGCGATCGACCCGGTTTCGATCCTGTCTTTTGCCGAACTTTTTTTTTTCTCCCTTGGAACACCTTCGGTGTGACGAATGTCTGAAGCCCTTATACCATCACGCCAATTCATTGGCCAAATAGCGCTTAGCACCGCCCCCAATGCGCACGTAGGTGAGTTATATCAGCGTGCTGCGCCCTATTTCATCAGATTTCATTTCCTTCAGGAAGCGAACTATCTGTCGCCCGTAGGAAAGCGTTTTTTTTGTCGTGTTCTTAGCTAATTCCTTCGAAAGAGCAGTTTACGCCTCTTCAGCGGACACGATGAGCTACAGGAGATGCATCGAGCCGTGTGACAGGTTCATCGCAGGAGGAGACACTCATGACAGGTGCGTGCAATGTTTGGGCCTACAGCATGCCAAAGCGGCGCTTAGCGGCCTTTCTGATTGTCGACACTGTGATAGCCTACGGCTAAAAGCACTGCGTTCAAGGTTCGCGGCCTTCTCGAATAAAGTAGGCCTCGCGTCTAACCCCCGCTATCCCATTTCTGCAGTTGCCGAGGCGCCGCACGAGACGGTCGCTTGGGGTGATGCACGCGAGCCGAGGCGCTTAGAGGGTGAGTCAATGGAGTTCTCTCCTTTTCTCTCACTCTCTCCAAGCCATGTGCAAGCGCTCGAAGAGAGCTACGGGGATCCCGTGGTCTTTGTCAATGATAATTTGCGGCCTACCCCAGAAGCTCGTGATGCGATGTCTTTCAGTTGTATGCCGTATGGCCGAGCACCCCCTCGGATACTCTACGCGTTCCAGCCTTCAGAGTTTGAGAGAAAGCCCAAGGGTCATGCAAGCATGGCCCGTTTATGACAGCCTTCAAAGCTCCCACTTTTGGGGTGGTGGGCAGGCCCGACAGGACAATTGGACATCTTCCCATTATAGTTTTTCCCGCCACTCAGGTGCTCCGGGACCCTATACGGGAGAATCAGGTGAACGTTCCAACTGTAGAACGTCTAAAATCCCTGGCAGACTATTGGGCCGCGAGGAGACGCCTGCCCGATGTCTCACAATTGGGGGTGGACTTGGACTCTTGCACGATGCGGGCACGACTGTCTCTCGCACGTGTGCAATCAATACAGACCTGTCTAGGTCAGTTCAAGACAGAGCGCCTAGTACATGTAGGTTTGTGTCTCAGGCTGTTGGGTCTGATAGCGGTGGCGTCCCCTGTAGTTCAGTTGGACCTGCTCCACATGCGACCGTTTCAGTGGTGGACCAAGAGACAGAACATTTCACATCACTGTCATCCGCTTCGCAGAATTACGGTGACACGCAAGGGCTTTCGTGCTCTAAGCCCGTGGATGAGACCCCAGTTCCTTCAGGAGGGAGTCCAGATGGGGACATCGTGTCGCCGCAAGACGGTCACTACGGATGCGTCCCTTACGGGCTGGGGAGCGGTCCATCAAGGACGTCCAGTAGGTGGAGTCTGGACAGAGGTACATCATGGCTGGCACATAAATTGTTTGGAGATGCTAGCGGTCCTCCTGGCTCTCAGTTTTTACCCCAGTTGAGGGGTTATCACGTGTTAGTCAGGACGGACAACACGGCAGTTGTGTCGTACCTCAATCGTCGAGGAGGATTACGTTCTCGCCCCCTGTGCAGGCTGATGAGGCGTGTTCTTCTCTGGGCTCAGACAAAGCTCCTGTCGATCAGAGCAGTCCATATCCCAGGTCGCCTGAACTCAGGAGCGGACCTGCTCTCCAGACCTAGAGGCGGAATTCCTAGAGGAATTCTGCCTTTCTCTGCCCGTTTCTCTTCATCTTAATACTTTACTCCCTTCACTCACTCACACATTCTCTTTTGCTCTGTTGTAAGGTAGAAACAGAGCGGTTGCATGATGGTCTTTTTCTGTTTTGTTAACTGAACGGCTACTAGTGAGGCTCAGCAAGTTCTTGTCATGATCAGCCCTCTCCAAGTTTTGTAGAAAATTGTAATCAATATTTATTCATCAAATCCTCTAACCTGAATCTTTTGTTGAATTAACTTAATTATATCTGTCTTAAATCATATGTTTAACCAGCATTAGTAATTAAACATGGAGACATCTTTTTGTTGTACAGCTGAAGAGCAAAAACACAAAGAAAATCAGTCCTGTTGGGGATGAGGAATGAACATGGCCATCTTGTGCCCAAACAGAAAAGACTGAAAAGGTGCATATTCCCATTGGTATGTCTGTATTATGTCTGTATTCAAGCAATGCAGTAGTACAGCATTTGATGTTGATTGTTGATGTTGATTCAAGTCAGCAATTATCATTTTTTACATATATATCTTTTTATAGCTTCTAGAATGAGCAAATCAGCTGTGCATCATTTCTGGAATTTGGGCAGGAAATGACTGAATATGGTCAGTACTGCCAGCTGCACCTGTATTCACCAAAACTATTTTTCATATTGACTTATTGTTTTGTCTGATTTTTTTGAAGGAGGATGAAGTCAGTTGATGGAGAAATGAAGAATTTGGCATGTTGTATATGAAGACTTCAGATGCAAAAGCCTAAAAAAGTTCTATCTGAAATTTTCTTCTAAAATTGAGCATTTTGATCAAGTTTCTATGTTTAGATAGAAAACAGGTCCTTTTCATTGTCATTAAAGTAAAATAACAGAACGCAAACATAGGAACCTGATAAAAATGCTCATTTTAGAAGAAAATTTCAGACATGTACTATATGTACTAAGAGTTTTCAATACATTACTGATTTGTTATGACTGCTTGTATTATGTTCTTATTTTCTACTTGTACAGAAAGACTGCATCAAGAGGTAGAAGAGGCAGCTGGTACTGAAAACATTCGTCTTCACACAGTTGGTTAGTTTGCATGGTGATGATGGGGTCTTTGTTGACGGGGAGTATTCAATGGCCACCAAGTGCAGCACTGCAGCCTGAAACCACCAGTTATCTGCTGTGAAGACTGCATTCCTAAACAGCTCTGTGACAGAGCAGATGTTACGGCCCATAAAATAAACTTCACAACTGAGAGCTAGTTGTGGAGGGATTTTTTGGCCCATACCTCCAACAACCTTCAACAGGAATCAACGGTATATCACTGTTGTGCTGGATAACAATTGCAAATTGTTTATGACATGGAAGAGGATTATGATAGGGACATGGATTTGAACAAAACCAGGAGGGCTCTGAAGATGAGCAGGAAACTGGATGCGATTCTTTGGTGCTCAAGACATTGCACCATGCGTGCATTTGGGTTGCTTCATCTGATTCAAATAATATATATGGTTTTAACATAACCAATTTTTATTTCACTTGAATATCATTTGTCTTAATATGCTACTTTTATCTGTCTTTACGCTGTATCCTAGTAAAGTATTGTACATGGTGTTGGATAATAAATTATGGTGAATATTCTATATTAAGGATGGTGTTTGTAACACCATTTAATTTTGTAAACAATACATATAATTACCATGATTGTTTTCAGTAAGACATGAACATTTAGTCATATTAATGACATTCAGTTAGATGAAGGGCAGGCTGAAAGCTGCATTAGAAGAGACTGCATGGACTATATTGCTGCAGGCACTTCATGCACAACTGAGGGTGATGCACCAGGGAAAGATCAACATGAATCCTGTTCTGTATTATGATGAAGATGATCATGCACATTACTGATGTTTACCACCTGAGGAAAAAAAGATGAAACATTTTTACAGAGATTTACGAATTAGGTATTTTATATTCTGATCCTTTGCATTGCATTTTTCACCATAAACTGCACAACAAAACAAAATTGAGATAGGATGGTTTCACAAGGGTAAACAAGTATGGAAGTGCTCAGGTGGAGGAAATAGAACTATTCATATCAGTGAACTCGCCATTCTCCTGGCCAGGGAGCCCCCTTTGACAAGAGGTCGGCTGCTACGTTGTCCTCTCCCGGCAAGTGCAGCCCTCAGGAACACCCTTCGAACATGTGCCCATAACAGGAGATTATACACAAAGCCTTCTTGTGTAGGGATATTGAACGTACTCCGCCCTGGTGATTTATGTATGACACAACTGTTGTGCTGTCTGAACGAACAATCACCTGCTTCTCCTGAATCTGAGGAAGAAAATGGATCAAGGCTTGAAATACTGCCTCCAACTCCAAGAGGTTTATGTGTGCTCCTATCCACGAGGCATCCCATTTTCCCTGTACTGGATTGCCTCGCCAGACAAGCACCCCAGCCTGCCTGTGAGGCATCTGTTGTTATGGTCTCCCTTGAACATAAAGGGCCCAGCTTGACTCCCTCCTTCAGGCCCATGAGTAGCTGGTGCTCTAACCACTGTGACAATGACTGCCATGCAATCTTGATCTAACAAATTAGCTTGAGATAGCCATACCTGATGGCGTGCTTGAAACATATTGGCCATGGATTGCCCCAGGGCTTGGGCATGCGCACTTGTTCCTGGGTAGGCAGTTTTGCACGCTCAGCTGCTCTGGAAATGCTGGAAAGCTGCTTTATCTGAAGGGTCCAGTGCAATAGCCTCTGAGGCCTCAGAAGCACCATTCCCTGTTTCTTACTCAGAGATGTCCTCTGGTTCTGAAGGCATATCATTTTCATCCCTACCAAACACACCAGACGCTGCCACTGAAAGCTCATCATGGACGTTTTGATAATGGCACCCCAAGTCTTGCGGTTCATTGCTGAGCCTCTAACAAAGTATTCAGGGTCTCCAGCATACCTTGCATTTGCTTCTGAAACTGACCCCCTCTACATGCTTGCGTTTAGGTCTGACACCTTTCCGTTACGTTAGCTGTCTTTATGCTGTATCCTCCAGTAAAGTATTGCACATGGTGTTGGATAATAAAGTATGGTGAATATTCTGTATTAGGGATGGTGTTTGGTAAATACACCATTTAATTTAGTAAACAATACACATAATTCCCACGAGTGTTTTAATTAGGACATGAACATTTGGTCATATTAATGACATTCAGTTAGATGAAGGGCAGGCTGAAAGCTGCATTAGAAGAGACTGCATGGACTATATTGCTGCAGGCACTTCATGCACAACTGAGGGTGATGAACCAGGGAAAGATCAATATGAATCCTGTTCTGTATTATAATGAAGATGATCATGCACATTACTGAAGTTTAGCACCTGAGGAGGACAAAGATGAGACATTTTTACAGAAATTTACAAATTAGGCATTTTATGTTATGATTCTTTGCATTGAATTAATTGTATGGCTTTTGCACCATAAACTGCACACTGTCACACATTGTCTTACTGAATGATGCATTGGCCTTGAGTAATAGTACAATGAAGCGTCACAATGAAGTATTTGTTTTCTTTGTTTACTGTCAGCACTGTATTCTTGCTCTTGATCTAATGGGCATTCCAAATGGGCAATGATGTATATTTTTTTGGTGTCTTTATTCTAAGATAACTATGACTTGCAACTTACATAATGGCATGTTTTTGAAAAGACAATCTAAAAAATGTGACTCAACACAGTTTGTTGTCCATGATGAACATAGATCCCCTGCCCTTCCATCCCCAGGGGCCCAGTAGAGACCCCTGGAAGAGCAAAAAAATTGAACATTTCAAATGGCTGCAAATTAAAATCTGATTATAGTGTAAATGAGAAAATTGGCAGGACAACTATGCTATGTTTACTAAATAATGTTGGACACAGTTTTCAAACATACATAGAAAGGTGTATGTTTTCTATGTATGTTCTATGTTTCTATGTATGTATTGTTTAAAAAATTGCTCTTAGTAAAATATCAAATTTCAGCCTGCCTCTCAAATATGTCATAGATGTTTGCACAATGAACATACTTAGATATCCCTTTGTTCAAAAAAGATAGTATTTTTCCCTATTTCATTATTAAACATTTTAAACTACATTACCAATAAGCCTCTGCCATTCTATCGATGGAACGTGAAAAACATGGCGCTGTTATTTGTAATTCAATGAAGTTATGCTTAGGGTTAGGGTTAAGATCTCGGCATTGTTAACTGAAGGTATTACTGATGTAATAATAACAGCAAAATATACTTTTTTTAAAGAAAAAACAATCACAGCGTGTCCTGCGAGTGCCAAGGGGACTTCAAAGCCAATGGCAATCCAGTTGTGCAGAAGTGTCACACATTCTTGTCCATATATGGTAATTTATGACAGGATCTTCCAGGTTCTTGTGGTGAATGGAAAGATTCAGTTTATTTTCCGCCACTAAATATAAAACTAAAACGACAGATTTGCATTGTCAGGTTTGATTCAGCAATAGATTTGTTGATTACACTTTATTTATGTATTTATTTTCAAACAAGGACCTAATATTGTATACATTCTTTACACTAATATTCATTAATGTACAATATTTAAGCTCAACATTTTTGCATATACTGTATAAAATATAAATTTATAGTGTATTAAATGTATACATATAATCACTTCTGTGTTTCCTGGAAATGTATGTCCAATCTTGCCATTCTTAGCTCTACCAGTTGAACTACAGGAATAAAAAAGTAAGTAAATATTACTTACTTTATAAAAATCAAAAGGCATAAAAATTGCACATATTTGTAGTCATTTCCATATCAGTGTTTATTGATATGTCAAACTTCTCAGAGACAAACATAGTGCCCATAACAGCATTCTCTCTCTCCAGTTTCTTTCTTGGTTTCTGCAAGAGAAAGTTGGTTTGTGCAATGTTAAGACTAAAGCTTGCCCACATGAAAGATGTTTCTAACATACGAAATTAAATGTTATTTGCAATGCAGAAAAACACATTTTAATGTGTTAGGAGTTTTATACTCATGAAGTTATGTTAGAGCTTCTAAGCACAAGAAGCTTAGTTTAGTGCTTCTGTGAACCGTAATATTACATTAGTGCAAGTAAGCAAATGAAGAGAATGCAAGCCCACATATGCTGTAAACCTTCTTTCGCTGTAAGAGAAAGTTGGTTTATGCAATGTTAAGACTAAAGCTTGCCCACATGAAAGATGTTTCTAACATATGAAATGAAATGTTATTTGCAATGCAGAAAGACAGATTTTAATGTCTTAGGAGTTTTATGCTTATGATGTTATGTTAGAGCTTCTAAGCACAAGAAGCTTAGTTTAGTTACTACACTATGTTAGTGCAACTAAGCAAATTAAGAAAATGGAAGCCCACAAATGATGAAAACGTACTCGGTTACTAACGTTACCTTGGTAACCTGAGATACGGGAACGAGTACTGCGTTTTGCTAGACGCATATGGGAAAAAGCCTTTTTTCTCCTGAACTGAAGCTTTTCAGTCACGCAGTGAAACTGCACAGCCATTGGTTCGTGCAGTGTATTAAAAACGAACCATGGCAAGGCAGCGGAGGTGCACGAGCCTATGGCGACGAAGCCTGCCAAAGACTGCCAAAGCCCGCCAGAATGGGCGTGACATCTGGCTATATAAGCGGGCGTTCGCCACAGGATTCTCAGGTTACTTTGACTGAAGCGACGACTGAGTCATGCAGCTACATAGCACGGCTAGCAATGCATCTCAGGGTATTCCCGTATCTCAGGGAACCGAGGTTACGTTAGTAACCGAGTACGTTCCCTTTCAATTCAACACTCGTACTGCATCTTGCTAGACGAATATTCAATTCAAGTTTTCAATTCAAGTTTATTTGTATAGCGCTTTTCACGATACAAATCGTTGCAAAGCAACTTTACAGCAAATTAAGTTTCTACAATATTTAGTGGTAGCTTATCAGTGGTGACTGTCAGTTAATGTACATATGGCAGAAATGTACGGAAAAATCAATTAAAGACGTAATCAAACAGACGATGAACACTGTTGATGCAATCAAACTTATAGCAAAATGTGGTAGTTCTGTATGTTGTTTCAGGGTTGGCATCATATGTGGGCATATGGGAACACAGTACAATCACGCCGTGCTAATGTAGTGGAACGACTAAAAGTATCAAACTTCCATAAGCAACCAATGCCCATAGAGAAGTTAACAACAACCCAAGGCTGAGCGGGCTGAGCTTCCTGAGGTCAAAAAACCTGGTTAATCGTTCCAGACGAGGCGATGCCTCTAGTCGAGTGGGCCCATACTCCAATGGGGCATTGAAGGCCCATAGAAGAGTATGCTAGCGAGATGGAGGCTACTATCCAGAAGAAAGAAGAGTCTTTGCTTCGTGACCGGAAGCCCTTTGGTGCGGTTACCAAAGCTGACAAAGAGTTGTTCCGACTGCCTATAGGGGGCGGAACGCTCAATATAGATTGGGCAGAGCAGAGATAGCTCTCTGTCCTCTTCAGAGGGAGGAAGCGCGGAGAGCATAATGACCTGTGCTCTGAACCGAGTGGAGAGCACCTTAGGTACGTAACCGTGCCTTGGTTTCAGGACGACTTTAGTGTCGTTAGGCTCGAATTCCAGGCAGGCAGGGCTAATAGAGAGCGCCTGCACGTCTTTACTGATGCCAGTGCTAGAAGCAGAGCAGTCTTCAGCGATAGCGACCTAATGTTGGCAGACTGTAGCGGCTCGAAAGCGGGGCCCTTCAGGGCCCTCAGCACAGTGGGCAAATCCCATGAAGGGATGGTAGGGGGACGAGGTGGATTCAGCCTCCTGGCACCCCTTAGGAAGCGGATGACCGCGCTGTTTCTGCCCACCGATTGGCCCTCAACAGGGGCATGAGAGGCCACTATACATAGACTTTGAGCGTGGATGAGGAGCATCCCTTATCCAGCAGCTCTTGCAGAAATGACAATACCTCTGTCAAATCAGAAGTATGAGGGTCTTTGGTTTAGACACCATGCGGAGAAAAAAAGACCACTTTAAGGCATAGAGGCGTCTCGTAGACGAGGCTCTAGCCTCCGAAATTGTGTTTAAGACTCGCTCTGGGAGGCTCGAAGACTCCCGTCGAACGGCCAGAGGTGCAGGGCCCATAGGTCGGGCCGAAGATGCCATATTGTCCCGTTTGCTTGAGAGAGGAGATCCTGTCTCAGCGGAACAGGCCAGCGGAACAGCGCTGAGTTAGCGTTGATAGCCACAGCTGGTTCATCCAAAGTGGCAGTGATTTGCAATCACTTCATGAGCATAAAGGAGAACCTTGTGTTTTTATTCCCTTACTCGCCTGATTACCTGTGGGATCAGAGCGATCGGGGGAAAAGCATAAAGAAGGAGGTTGGGCCAATCGTGGGCCAACACGTCCCTGGTCTTTGAGAAATAAATTGGGCAGTGAGAGTTGTCTTCTGAGGCGAAGAGGTCCACCTCGGCCTCGCAGAAGATCTCCTAGATCCTCTGAACCGTCTGTGGATGGAGCGTCCACTCCTCTGAGGGGACATTGCTCCTTGATAGCATGTCCGCTCCTTGGTTCAATTTGCTGTTCTCAGCGAGCGCAGGTTGAGTTGAGCCCATTCCAAGAAGCGCTCTACCAGAGTGAAGAAACGCTTCGAGGAGATGCGCATACAGCTAGCATTTCCAGGCAGTTGATGTGGAAGCCTTTTTCCGCCTTCGACCTGTGGCCGAAAGTCGGTATGCCCTCGCACAGCGCGGAGGTGTCTGTCGTGAAAACTGTCCTTCTGCAAACCATCCCCATGGCCACGCCCTGTTCACAGCGCCCCCCCAATCTGAGTTGGAGGCGTCTGTTGTGACAACTGTCCTTCAGCAAACCATCCCTATGGCCACACCCTGTTCCATATAGCGGGAATTTTTTCCGGGGGCCAGGGCTGTTACACAGGCCTGACTCACCCTGATCTGCAGGCGTCCGTGACGCCATGCATGGGATGGAACCCGTGGTTTCAACTAGAGCTGAAGGGGGCGCATATGAAGCAGACCCAACTGTAGCACTAGTGATGCTGCCGAAGTGCAGGCGCGTCCAGCGAGAGCTGAAGTGGTCCTACACGGCTTGGACGGGTGAGCGGCCTTTGCTCTCCAGCCGAAGGCCGTGGGCGGGCAGAGGCCACTGACTCATCTAGGGGAGGTGGCTTATCGTACCCTTTTTCTTCAGCGTCGTCGATGGAAGTGAGGGTGGGTGAAGAAGCAGTACGGCGGCAGGCGGAGGAGGGAGCGCAGCACGATCTGGTGAGCTCGTCATGGACCTCCGGGAAAGAGAAGAAGGTCAGCCGTGCTGAGAGGTCACGATTCCAGCTGTGAAGGCGTGTCAACGTAGAGACGTAGAGTCGTCGCTGAAGCAGAAGGAATCTGAGAATCCCTGTGGCGAACGCCCGCTTATATAGCCAGATGCCCCGCCCATTCTGGCGGGCTTTGGCAGGCTTCGTCGCCATAGGCTCATGCAGCTCCGCTGCCTAGCCATTGGTTCGTTTTTAATACACTGCACGAACCAATGGCCATACAGTTTCACTGCATGAATGAAAGAAAGCTGCAGTTCACGAGAAAAAACACTTTTTCCCATATGCGTCTAGCAAGACACAGTAAGAGTGAAGTATCGAAAAGGAACTCCTAACATTAAAATCTGTCTTTCTGCATTGCAAGTAACATTTCATTTCATATGTTTCATGTGTGTAAGCTTTAGTCTTAACATTGCATAAACCAACTTTCTCTTACAGAGAAATAAGGTTTTCAGCATAAGATGGCTCGCGTTCTCTTCATTTGCTTAGTTGCATTAACATAATGTTAAAGTTCACAGAAGCACTAAACTAAGCTTCTCGTGCTTAGAAGCTCTAACATAACTTCATGAGCATAAAACTCCTAACACATCAAAATCTGTCTTTCTGTGTTGCAAATAACATTTCTTTTCATATGTTAGAAGCATCTTTCATGTGGGCAAGCTTTAGCAAACATTGCATAAACCAGCTTTCTCTTACAAAGAAGGTTTTCATCATTTGTGGGCTTCCATTATCTTCATTTGCTTAGTTGCACTAACATAGTGTTACTGTTCACAGAAGCACTAAACTAAAATTCTTGTGCTTAGAAGCTCTAACATGACTTCATGAGCATAAAATTCCTAACACATTAAATCTGTCTTTCTGCATTGCAAATAACATTCCATTTCATATGTTAGCAACATCTCTCATGTGGGTAAGCTTTAGTCTTAACATTGCATTCTCTTCATTTGCTTAGTTGAACTAACATAGAAGCAGAAGCACTAAACTAAGCTTCTTGTGCTTAGAAGCATCTTTCATGTGGGTAATTTAGTCTTAACATTGCATAAACCAACTTTCTCTTACAGAAGGTTTTAATTTCTCTTCATGAAGCCTTCAGAGAAGGCTTCTATTCTCCTCATTTGTTTAGTTGCACTAATATGGTGTTACTGTTCACAGAAGCACTAAACTAAGCTTCTTGTGCTTAGAAGCTCTAACATAACTGCATGAGCATAAAACTCCAAACATTAGAATCTGTCTTTCTGCATTGCAAATAACATTTCATTTCATATGTTAAAATCATCTTTCATGTGGGTAAGGTTTAATTAAGACTAAAGTTTTAACATTACATAAACCAACTTTCTGTTACAGAGAAAGAAGGTTTTCATCATATGTGGGCTTGCATTATCTTAATTTGCTTAGTTGCACTAGCATAATGTTCACAGAGGCACTAAACTAAGCTTCTCGTGCTTAGAAGCTCTAAAATAACTTCATGAGCATAAAACTCCTAACACATTAAAACTTGTCTTTCTGCATTGCAAATAACATTTCATTTTATATGTTAGAAACATATTTCATGTGGGCAAGCTTTAGTCTAAACATTGCATAAACCAACTTTCTCTTACAGAGAAAGAAGGTTTTTAGCATTTGTGGGCTAGTATTCTCTTCATTTGCTTAGGTGCACTAACATAGTGTTTCTATTCACAGAAGCTCTAAACTAAGCTTGTTGTGCTTAGAAGCCCTAACATAAATTCATGAGCATAAAACTCCTAACACAATGAAACTTCTAACATATTAAAATCTGCCTTTCTGAATTGCAAATAACATTTCACATCACATGTTAGGAAGATATTTCAACTGGGCAAGCTTTAGTCTAAACATTGCATAATCCAACTTTCTCTTACAAAGAAAGAAGGTTTTTAGAATTCTGGGCTTGCATTCTCTTCATTTGCTTAGGTGCACTAACATAGTGTTTCTATTCACAGAAGCTCTAAGCTAAGCTTGTTGTGCTTAGAAGCTCTAACATAAATTCATGAGCATAAAACTCCTAACACAACGAAACTTCTAAAACATTAAAATCTGTCTTTATGAATAGCAAATAACATTTCACTTCACATATTAGAAAAATATTTAATGAGGGCAGGCGTTAGTCTTAACATTGCATAATTCAACTTTCTCTTACAGAGACAGGTGGTTTTTAATATTTCTGGGTTTGCATTCTCTTCATTTGCTTAGGTGCACTAACATTGTGTTTCTGTTCACAGAAGCTCTAAACTAAGTTTGTTGTGCTTAGAAGCTCTAA
>NW_015557301.1:0-2215 GCF_001515605.1 Sinocyclocheilus anshuiensis | reverse complement strand
CCCTGTAAAGCCCAACATATGAAATAACAGTTAGAAGAAAAAAAAAATAATGGAACAGTTTATTGAACCTTTAGACTAAATATTTTTAAAAATCTTAAAAAAAAAAAAATTTCATACAGTACATCAGGGTTTTCTCTCGATAATATGTGATATGATAAGGTGATATTTAAATGCTTAGTTTTATAATCAGTGTAGTTTTTAATGCAAGAGGCAAACCTGAATGCAATGCAGTACAATGATGATTGCGAGATTGTTATGAATTCCACTGGAGGCGAGCGTAGTGAGAACCCCAGTGCAGTTTAATCCCAAACATGAACAGACACAAAATAAACATGGCTTGGCAAAACATGGCAAACTCACCAACAGTGGTACATGAAACAAAGCTAGACATGAGGGCTATACAGTATATACCAAACAATAGGAGAACACATGTCAAGAACAACCAATGACAGAGTGGAGCTGAGGAACATGAACCAATCGGAACGCAGAACTGAAGACCACATAACAAGACAATGAACCAATAAACGCATGACACATGAACTAGGGTAGCACATGGCAGGAACACATGAGGGAATCACATGACAAACCAGAAAACTAGACTAAGAGCATGGATACAATGTAAAAGACATGAACACCAACAAAACCCAAAACCAACTGTGACATGTCCCCTCCTCTATAGGTGACTCCAGACGCCCAAACAAAACTTCAAAACCCAAAATGTTCTGGTGGTGGTGAAGCAGAGGTGGTCCAGGGGGCGGGATGGAGGGCCAGGCCCATGAAGGGGAACAGGATCAGGATCGTGGAACAGTGACGGGCCTGGGACATGGAGCAATGGAAGGCTTGATCCATGGAGCAGAGGGCAAAACCATGGACCGTGAAACAGTGGTGGACCTGGACCGTGGAGCAAGGGTAGGTCTACTGTAGACCGTGGAGTAAGTTTTGATCATGTCGATAATTTAGAGGCCTTATAATCAAACATTTATCAAATATGATGTCCTGGGTGTCACATCTATTGTTTGTTCACACCAACTATTTTTTGCTAAAATCTCACTCTTTTCTGGTGGATATCTGTTGCACATACTGAAAAATGGAAGAGGGGTGATATTAAAAACACTCTCTGACATTTCTGTATAATTCCAGATCACATCAAGCTCACCAAAATAAGAATAGGAGCATTGCAAGACTGAATTAGGACGAGGTAGGCTAACTCTGTAGATTGAGCTCTTGTTTATGAAACTTTGGGCTTTTAATCAAATCTTCATGTGTATGAGATGTTTTGATAGATCTGTAAAGGTTTTGCTGGCGATTTGTCAATGGGTTATTGGAAATAGGATAATGTACTTAACCTAAACATATACACTGTACTGTGAACCGATGACGTCACTTACATGGAGAGTATAATCGGCTGAAAACAAGTTCAAACGCGTTTTGATCTTTCATGGTAAACAAATATTGATAAAAACTGTTCTGTGATTTCAGGAGGACAGAAAGAAACTACAGAACAGATGGGAAGCTCCAAGATTTCAACATTTCTGAAGGAGCTGCTGACGGAGAAGTAAGAACAGATGAGAAGCTCCAATATTTCAACATTTCTGAAGGAGCTGCTGACGGAGAAGTAGAAAATACAGGTGAACTGAAGAAGCTCATGAAATAACTTAATATGCATTTTTTCACAATATATTTTACCTATATCCCCATGCACCTGTTATTTCCTTTGGCAAAATTTATAATAGCATTTTGCGACCATTTTTTCCTGCTGGTGTGACAATTTTTTTAGAGGTCGCACTGGTGCGACTGAAAAATGTAAATATAATTTTATTTAAAATTAATGCGCAGGCAATTACGTTAAAGGCTCATCCAATCACTCTCCGTTTTCGCTTCCCCTCCCGGCCATTCTATCATCCTCTCAGGTACACATGCTCACTCAAGGTTATCAAAGCGCGCTAAAACGCTTGTCTCACTGACTGTCTATTATTAGAGCTCATGATGAAGCTCTATTACCTCATATTTTAGCAAAAACGCCTCAACGTCTAAAGACAGTATCTCAGCCGAAGGAGAGACGGCAGATCCAGACAAAGAACAAGAAAAGGAGCAGGCGAGTGAAGGGCAAACTCCTGCAGCTAAAAAGAAATGTGTTAAATTCCGTACACAATGGCTGTGAGAATTTGAATGGCTAAGGTACAAAAAAGAGAGTAATGAAATGTATTGTGTATAT
>NW_015557300.1:676-1549 GCF_001515605.1 Sinocyclocheilus anshuiensis | reverse complement strand
CTCCTGAGGGCACTGAGGAGAGACGGGCACCGTGTGATGTGGTGTGCACCACTCTTCCCCAGAGGGGCCTGCCCTCCGAGGTCCTGAGCCATAGCATCAGGACTCTCATAGCTGAAGTCTCCTATTGAAAACGACGGCCCTCAGACCCACGTCGTCTGTTAGGAAGACTAGACAACATCCTGCTCGGGGCAGGACCCATCTAGATACCTCCGTAGAGGTAGCGAGCCTCTTAGTACCGCTACGCTTCCGGGCGGTAACTGAGAGAAGCGCTCGCCGGAGACCGCTGCGCCCTGGAACACGGCAGGGTTGGCAGACCGACCTCCTGAGGGCACTGAGGAGAGACGGGCACCGTGTAATGCGGTGTACACCGCCCTTCCCCAGAGGGAGCTGGCCCTCAGAAGTCCTATAGGCCTTAGGCGTCAGGACATTTTAGACGGAGACTATCCAGCGAGAATGACGGTCCGCAGACCCGCCTTCTGCTAGAAGCCTTCGGCCTGGGAGCGCCACTCTGACTCTAGACTCTGCGGAGTACAAGAAGTGAGGCCCCCAGAATGAAGGGCCGGAACACGGTAGGTTGGGACCCAGAGGGAGCTGGACCTCAGAAGTCTTATAGGCCTTAGGCGTCAGGATGTTTTAGACAGAGACTATCCAGCGAGAATGACGGTCCGCAGAACCACCTTCCACTATAAGCCTTCGGCCTGGGAGCGCCACTGTGACTCTAGACTCTGCGGCGTACGAGAAGTGACGCCCCCAGAATGAGAAGCTGAAACACGGTAGGTTGGGACTGCTCCCGCCCAGCAGCCCCTGCTGACTGCCTCAACCTCCTCAGAGGAAGAGAGGTAAACTCGTGCTCTCACTCGAGAAAATTTATTT
>NW_015557300.1:0-228 GCF_001515605.1 Sinocyclocheilus anshuiensis | reverse complement strand
TCCCGAGCCTCGAGAGAGAGAGCTGGATCTAGGGAGTGCAGGCGGACAAAGGGCGAGCCGTTTCCAACCCATCCGCTAGATCCACGTGCAATCCCCGCGATCTGAATCGCCGCCGTGCCTCAGCAATAGCGGGACCGAACTGCGAGCTCGCAAGCACGGACACACTCCTCGTAGCGTGCCTGACGGGAGCAGAGCGTTCAGCGGGGAGAAGCACAATCAGCCCCTTAT
>NW_015557299.1:0-1020 GCF_001515605.1 Sinocyclocheilus anshuiensis | reverse complement strand
GGCGACAGGCTCATATCAGCCGATAATATCGGCAAAACGATATATTGGTCGGGCTCTAACAGAGACATACAAAATGTTCAGACTGGGGGTACTCCAGGACAGGTTTGAGAACCACTGATCTAAAGTGATTCACACTGCATTAAAAAAAACTCATTTTGTCAGTTCATGCATTCCCTGGGAATCAAACCCATAACTTGGTGTTGCTAGTGACATATTCTACTGTTTAAAAATAATACACCTAAATAATAAAGCTTTGCTTTGATCATAACTAGGGAGTAACACTTTAATATCTAAAGAGTGTTCATGTGATTTTATACATTAGTAATGTTGGGAAATGAATAAATGCATAATAATCGGCATAATCGTAAAACCGTGATTATTCCTCAGACAATAATCGTACCAACAAAATCTATAATCGTTGCATCCCTACGAGCGGCTCCGCTTTTGATATGACAATTGACCACGTGAGATAAAAAACATGTAAACGCCCACACCACCTCGGAAAATGGTTCATCTGCGATACAGTTAGTTTTTGGAAGAAGGTGAGCTGAGGAATGAGGGGGGGGGCAGTTTACTGGACATAGATTAAGCCTAATCCTGGACTAAAATGCCCTTTAAACTAGATTAACAGAAATCTGCTTTCTTTGTCATGGTTTTAAATTAGGGCTGGACTAGGGATGCACCGAATATTCGGCAACCAAAATTATACGGCCGAAAATAGCAAAAAAATCATAAGCGAATAGGCCGAATAATATGTACCGAACAATGACTAACACGATCAAATAGAGGCACAAACTAATGCAGCAAACATGTCGGCAGTGTGAAAATATTTAAAACTATCAGAGAAAGACACAGAATTCATTACAAGCACGAAGCACCAACAGCGAGAGACTGTTTTGTGCTGCATCACGTCTCCGATGAGAAGAAGAGGTGGCTGATGCTGGTGGTTAGGCTACTGTATGACGATTGAAATAGTGAAATGGCCTCAAACGATTAGTAAATAAACTGCAGAATGTTATA
>NW_015557298.1:2388-2518 GCF_001515605.1 Sinocyclocheilus anshuiensis | reverse complement strand
CATTTAGCCCTATGTGACATCTGTTTTTATATTGTTTGTCAGCACTTTATACAGTCTATGGTCAGCACACATAGCCTAAGTTACTATGTATCTGGATCAACTAGCCGAGTAGACAAATGTTTATTCATAA
>NW_015557298.1:0-2230 GCF_001515605.1 Sinocyclocheilus anshuiensis | reverse complement strand
ATTCAACCACCTAGATAGATTACATCTGAGGGAAAAGAAAGGATGTGATGTTCAGAACATGGTAACTACAGTAATAATCAAAGTGGGAAGTGATCCCCTCTTGGGGCATTTGGCCAGGGGTGTTTTTACACCACAGACAAGGCTTGAGAAGAATAAAATCATTATGAAAATCGAATTATATTTTCCTTATTATAGTAATTATTTCCTTATTGGTTATTTTGGGAAAATCCCAGGTATTTTGAGCAGTAGGATTATAAAAAAATATATGCTAATATAAAATTAAATGATAAAAGTAGCCTTTTACTCGAGTAAAATTGAAAACTGAGTACTTTTTCTCAAGTACTTGATTTGTGTACTTCGTCCACCACTGGCAATTGCCTACTTTCTACGGTTTCATCAGGGTTCAGTTTTATGTCCTTTCTTTTCAGATTTCTCAGTTTTTTTTTATTTACTGAAAATTAACAATTTTTTAAACTTACATTTCAGAGTTGATTGAAGAAAACAAGGAGGATGAAGAACTGAATGAAGAGGAGAAACATCACGTCAAAACTGGAGAAAAACCTTCGAGTCGCTCTCAAACCAAACAGAAAGATTTAAAGAAAAGAAGAGCCAAGAAATCTTTCACCTGCACTCAGTGTGGTAAGAGCTTGAAATGCAAACAGAGTCTCATGATTCACACGAGGATTCATACTGGAGAGAAACCATTCACTTGTGATCAGTGCGGGAAGAGTTTCACACAATCATCACACCTTAAGAGACACATGATCATCCACACTGGAGAGAAACCCTTCAGATGTGATCAATGTGGAAAAACATTTTTAAGTGCTTCACACCTGAAGAATCACCTGAAAGTTCATACAAAGGAGAAACCACATTCATGTTCTTTGTGTGGAAAGAGTTTTTCACATCTGCAGAATTTAAAAGTTCATCAGAAGATACACACTGGTGTGAGAGATCATATGTGCTTTGAGTGTGAGAAGACTTTTATTACAGCTCAACATTTGAAACTGCACGAGAGGATCCACACTGGAGAGAAACCTTACAAGTGTTCACACTGTGACAAGAGATTCAGTCAGTCATCACAACTGAAAACACATGCGAGGATCCACACTGGAGAGAAACCATTCAAATGCAATCAGTGTGGGAAGAGTTTTACATACAAAGGAGGCCTTATGCTGCATATGAGAGTTCATACGGGAGAGAAGCCGTTCACATGTGATCAGTGTGGGAAGATATTCGCACGAACATCAAAACTTAAGGATCACATGAACATCCACACTGGAGAGAAACTGCATGAATGTGATCAATGTGGAAAAACATTTTTGTGGGCTTCAAACCGGAATAATCACCTGAAAGTTCATTCAAAGGAGAAACCACATTCATGTTCTTTGTGTGGAAAGAGTTTTTCACATCTGCAGAATTTAAAAGTTCATCAGAAGATACATACTGGTGTGAGAAATCATATGTGCTTTGAGTGTGAGAAGACTTTTATTACAGCTAAAGATTTGAAACGGCACCAGAGGATCCACACTGGAGAGAAACCTTACACGTGTTCACACTGTGACAAGAGATTCAGTCAGTCAGGAGACCTGAAAACTCACGAGAGGATCCACACTGGAGAGAAACCGTATCACTGCACTGCATGTGGGAAGAGTTTCAGTCGTTCATCTTATCTACGCAGTCATACAAAAAAGATTCACAGTCAGTAGATCATCTGGATTTATAATTTTCTGTCTAATAGGCCGCAAGTGGTAAAAGTGGACAATTCATGATCACCCACCATTGTTCTTAATACTGGTGCCCCCCAAGGATGTGTGTTAAGTCCATTTCTTTACATTCTCTATACGAATGATTGTCAGAGTCCATCTACTACTATTCATTATTTTAAATATGCAGATGACAGCTATTCTTGCGTTGCTCAAAAACAGTGATAACGATTCTTTTTTGGACTATCAACGTTCCATAACATATATTAGCACATGGTGTGATGACAATTTTTTACATCTTAACATTTCAAAGACTAAAGAACTGGTTTTTAGCTCCTCCAAAACACAGATCCATCCCAGTATTGACATTAACGCGGAGATGGTTGAAAGAGTCGAGCATTTTAGATACCTTGGCATTACATTGGATGATCATCTCAGTTTTAATCAGCATATCTTAGGTATCCATAAAGGCTGTCAGCAGAGACTTGTGGCGCTTTTCCACTGCGTGGTACGACTCGGCTCGG
>NW_015557297.1:0-2725 GCF_001515605.1 Sinocyclocheilus anshuiensis | reverse complement strand
TTCCAACTTTGCAAGGACAGTCTGGCGCTTCTGACTTACAGCCTGCAAGTACATTCACGATTTATATAATTAGTATAATTAGCTGAAGTATGGTAATGCATATTTGGCATGCTGACCGGGGCAGGGCTCCGACCTAGAGTCAACCCCTTCAGTCCTTTTTGCTTCAGTTTGTTTCTTTTGTCGTGCACCTGAGCCCTAGTTTGGGTTTGTGAGATGCGCACCTTTTTTTATATTTAAAAAAAATAATCACCACGAGCACCACAAAGATCTGCTGTCTGTTCAGAAGGGGGCTGATGTTTTGAGAAGTCGCCTGGTTGGCAAGCCGGAAGAGCCTACGTACTCCGGGGTGAGCAATTTATGCGTTGGAAGGGTAGGCCCTACCGGCTGTTGGTATTGGACTACGTGGTTTGGGGCGCCCGGTCGGGAGGGCTGGAGCCGATGCTCAACGGGAGCTCACATCGTTGGAACGGGTCAGCCCTACCGGCCGATGGGGGAGGAGCAGCGTGCATTGTGTAGCCCTACCAGGAGGGCCCGAGTTGCCTCGAGTGGAATAGCTCGCGGTGTCGGCGTACGGGCCCTACTGGCTGACAGGCCCCTGCTAATCAGTGGGCAGAGGGCAAAATGGCTGACCGAGAGGGCCCATGAAGCCTCCGACTGGAGATCAAGACTCAGGACGACGGACGTGTGGGTCCTCTCGGTTTGGCAGATAAAAAGGCTTTGGGCCGTCCGGCAAGGAGGACTCTTGCGACATCCGACGGTGGATCAAGACTCACAGCATCGGATGGATAAGTCTTGCTTGTGGGCAGCAAGTATAGAAGCCCAACCGAGAATACTCTCGCCGAAATCTGATGGTAGATCAAGACTCACTGCATCAGACGGGTAAGCCTCGCCGGGCGGGGAGAGAGAAAAGGAAAACCCGACTGGGAGGGCTCTCGCAGCATCCGATGGGGTATCAGACTCAGAACATCGAACGGGTAAGCCTCGCCAGGCGGGGGGAAAAGACTTGAGGTTAGCTGAGAGGGTTCTGACAGCGTTCGGCGGGAGGTTGAGACTCATGGCATCGGACGGCTAAGCCTCGCCAACCGTCGAACGGAAAGTAAAGTTACGTGGCCGGGAGACTCTCGCCGACGTCTGACGGGAGCTCAATACTCACGGCATCGAACGGGTAAGCCTCGCCGACTGTAGGATGGAAAATTGCGTATCAGACTCAGAACATCGAATGGGTAAGCCTCGCCAGGTGGGGGGAAAAGACTTAAGGTTTAGCTGAGAGGCTTCTGACAGCATTCGGCAGGAGGTCGAGACTCATGGCGTCGGACGGCTAAGCCTTGCCAACCGTCGAATGGAAAGTAAAGTTATGTGGCCGGGAGACTCTAGCCGACGTCCGATGGGAGCACACAACATCGAACGGGTAAGCCTCGCCGACCGTGGGATGGAAAATGTAAAGTTGTCTGGCCAGGAGGCTCTCGCCGACATCCGACGGGAGCACACAGCATCGAACGGGTAAGCCTTGCTGACCATACAATGGAAAAGGTAAGGTTGTCTAGCCAGGAGGCTCTCGCCGACGTCCGACGGGAGCTCAATATTCACGGCGTTGAACGAGTAAGCCTCTCCGAACGTAAGACGGAAAGGTAAAGTTGTCTAGCCAGGAGGCTCTCGCCGACATCCGACGGGAACACACAGCATCGAACGGGTGAGCCTCACTGACCGTAGAATGGAAAAGGTAAGGTTGTCTAGTCAGGAAGGTAAAGTTGTCTTGCCAGGAGGCTCTCGCCGACATCCGACGGGAGCACACGGCATCGAACGGGTGAGCCACGCAGACTGTAGAACGGAAAAGGTAAGGTTGTCTAGTCGGGAGGCTCTCGCCGGCATCCGATGGGAGCTCAATACTCACGGCATCGGACGGGTAAGCCTCGCTGACCGTAGGATGAAAAAGGTAAGTTTTTTGTTTTGTTTTTTTACGGAGTGATTACATTAAATGGTTTGATGACCAATGAGGGTTTGGTGGGCTTTTTTGATGTGAAACTGGTTAGTTCTGATGTAGCTTTGATAAGCTTCTGAAGACCATCTTCCTAGAGTTTGGATCTGCTGCTTGGAGAGGCCTTTTTTGGGCTGCTGATGTTGCTGCCCCGATGCGAAAAGAAAGGCTGGAGAAATTCTTTGCTGGGATGCCCGACAATTGCAGGATGGATCCGAGAAGTTTTTGGAACCAGAAGCGAGTGATGGGTTTTTTGGAGTTGTCTAAAAATAGTGGTTCGTGGGGGAATTTAGCCTGTCGTGGGGAATTTAACCTGAGAATTTCTAAGGCGGAGGTACTCGAAGATGGACTGGTATGGTTGGATTGGAGAAAAGAGATTGAAAATGTAGATGAAGTGACCTTTCTTGGCTTGGTCTGGCTTGCTGTTTGATTAAGAAAAATTGTTTTGTTATCGAGTATGGTTAAGTCTGAGATGGTCGGGTTGATTTTTGGATCGAATTTGGAAGAGATGGTGAGTTCCGAGCATCTAAGAAAACCGAAAAAGGCCCGATCATCTAAGAAAACCGAAAAAGGCTAGAATGAACATGGCATTGAGCGTGCGGGCTGTACTAAGAGGCTGGTAACCTCTGCGGAGGGTGTGGATACATTTTGTGAGAATGTCTAACGTTATGGGTTGTCTGGAGTCGGGACGAGTGGGCTGGGATTGCTGGATTCCTCTGATCAGGAGGGAGGTTTGTGAATTGCTTATTT
>NW_015557296.1:1157-2808 GCF_001515605.1 Sinocyclocheilus anshuiensis | reverse complement strand
AGCCACGCTGCAGGTGCATGTTGTTGATTTTATTATTATTATTTTATTTTTTTTAATATCCATATTCTCTTTCCTCAGATGCTGTGAAGAGGTGAAGCCCAAATGATACAGACTCAGACATGGATGCAGCAGTGCCAGAACACCTGAAGCATGCTCCAGGAAGTGCTGGGGCTTGTGGATATAAAAAATGACCATTATACAGTATTTTTGTTGTTTACTTGTTTGATTTATGGCTGTTTAACAATAATGCAAGACTGTTGGGGGGGGGCAGCAAACGTCCAAATGTTTGCTGGGTTCCTTCCATGCTTTCTCAACGTCTCCAGGAGAATGTTCGTGCCATGTGGTCTTGGACAGTTGAGATGTCTGGATGTGTTTTCCGATACTCACTTTGTAGCACATTCACATGGGCCTCAACAGACATTGAATCCTCCCCAACACAAGTTTCCTTCATCAGAACAACAGAAACAGATAATGCTTAGACCATGACAGATAATAACAGCTAAGACAGATATGTGAAATATCTAAACACTTATTGAACAATAAGGTGCTTTAGATAAAAAAAAAACACACATTGAACTGCACAAACATTAAGACGATGGTCAGGCAGTGAAAAAGTGGAATTTAAATGTCTGTAGTATCTTCCTTACATTGTCCTGCACCAAGTGAAAATGTAAAATTGAGTGACAGTGCAAAAATAAATTATGCACAAGGCAGTGGGCTTACATATGCTACACTAGCTGGCTTTTGACACAAACTTGCAAGTAGTGCACGTTCTTCTTTAAATTTCCGGTTTAGGGACATGTGTCAGGTGTGCTAAAGACACAAATTTGACTGTTTGTCATTTTCCAGCAAGTAAAGATTACAAGATATTGTTACTACAATATCTTGTGTGATTATGTTGATGGAGATAAATCAATAGATTAAAAACAATGCAATTTACATAGTAATTTCCTTCCATGTCACTCAGGAAAAGGTCCTTCACAATCAGTGTGTTGTCAACTTGATTATACTCTGCATTAGTTGGATACCTAGCAGAAAGGTAGAAACATTTGGACGTTTAATGACCGTTGAAAAGACGTCCCTCCGACACGTCCCGTCATGGTTGAAAAATATATCCAAAATGAAAATTGAACCGACGTCTTTGACGTCTTCTGTCCGTGAATTACACATCTTTTCTGCGCGTCCCTGGACGTCTAAATGTGTCATCTTCTGGATGTTTATAAGATGTGTTGCTGCATAATTTAAGTATAAGCCTGCATATAAAATAATCACACACCCATTGTGCAACATCGTGAAAGGCACATCTGAATTTGACCAATGTTCTAAAAAGGTCCAAAATCGGTCCAGTCAGACCTGAACGTCTATAAAACGTTTTAATCACGTGTATCACAAACAATAACACATTTGTGGACTAAAGCAAAAAGAAGAGTGTTCTAATTTACCACATATGTTATTGTGAATACCACATAAAAAAAAAATGTATTTCATTTGTTAAACAGCTACTATTCAAACAAGAAAATACAAATAGTAGAATGTGAGTCTATGGCAATGACATTTCTCTAACATTTTTACATTAATGTTAAGCAGCCATTAATCAAACAAGAAAATAACAGAAGTACGGGAGCACAGTGAATACATATGTAACTATTTT
>NW_015557296.1:0-1019 GCF_001515605.1 Sinocyclocheilus anshuiensis | reverse complement strand
ATGTCTTTAAGGTTCTACAACTAAATTTAAAATACAATGGAACAAGATTTTGCGTCCGTTTCATAAATGAAGCATTAGAAAAAGGTAATCAACATGTATTACATGTTATTTTACTCTAGAATAATCTTATGTAAGTAAAAGATGTTCTGCATTAAATGTGTGTTAGATTAGTGAAAAAACAGCACTTTGTCCCCTCCATCATCGATACCACTGTGGTGTCCTTGAGAAAGACCCTTAACTAGGTGTAACTCTGTGAAAGTTAACAGGACACTTCTGATGAAGACAGGTGGTCTTTTAGAGAACGTCCCCTGAATAGATAAAGGGTAACAATAAAAATGATATAAATAATAGACAAGGAACAAGAGATTTTTTGAATGTCATAAGGCCAAAATTACCTTGAATCACATAGTATAAAGGGGTAGCTTTGAATGGCTTCTTTTCAAGTTGGCCACCACACCTCATATTGAATTTCGCCATCAAGGCATTTGACATATTTACATTTACTCTTTTAGTAGACGCTTTTATCCAAAGCGACTTACAAATGAGGACAATGGAAGTAATCAAAATCAACAAGAGAGCAATGATATACAAGCGCTATAACAAGTCTGTTAGCTCAATGCAGTACACATAGGAATTTTTTTTATTATATAATAAATAAAAAGAAAACAGATAGAATAGTAGCAAAGTTTTTTTTTATTATATAGGCCTAATAAATAAAAACGAAACAGATAGAATAGAAAAAAAGAATAGAGCAAGCTAGTGTTAGATGCCTTTTTTGCTTTTGTTAATTGTATAATAAATAAAAAGAATACAAAAAGATTAGAAAAATTAGTTACTTTTTTTTTTTTAAAGAAAACAAGCAGTAAATGAATAGAGTACAAGTCTAAAAGGGACAAGTTTTTTTTTAAAGAACAGAATTAGAATATTCTAGAATTTTCAAATTAATTAATTGAAAACAGCACTCAAATCCAATTTAGTGACATCATGAAAACTCACAAATGCTTAAGCAGCTGGGTTCA
>NW_015557295.1:555-809 GCF_001515605.1 Sinocyclocheilus anshuiensis | reverse complement strand
GTAATGGAAAAACATGACTCGTGTTCAGTATTAGGATTTTTCCATTTTTCCAAGATATTGTAGCGATGTACTAATTTTGACATGTATAGGCAATTTAGAAAGTATAGTTTTGTTAAATCTTGAGTATTAAAGTCATGAGAGAGATAGATATCAGGGCAAAATAAAGAGACTGAAAATAAAAATGTACAGTGGGTACGGAAAGTATTCAGACCCCCTTCAATTTTTCACTCTTTGTTATATTGCAGCCATTTGCT
>NW_015557295.1:0-123 GCF_001515605.1 Sinocyclocheilus anshuiensis | reverse complement strand
AGGACACATGCTTATTAGATAACTGTATTTGAGTTGATGTATATGCTTTTATTTATTTATTTTTTTGAATTAACAATTTTTTTTCCAAACCACTGTTAGATGCAGTGTTTCCTGTAGTTATGC
>NW_015557294.1:0-460 GCF_001515605.1 Sinocyclocheilus anshuiensis | reverse complement strand
AGGGAACGATTTACTAAAATTAGGAAACGATTTACTAAAACTAGGGAACGATTTACTAAAACTAGGAAACGATTTACTAAAACGAGGGAACGATTTATTAAAATTAGGAAAATTTACTAAAACAATGGAACTATTTACTAAAATTAGGAAAGAATTTACTAAAATTAGGAAACAATTTACTAAAACAAGGGAACGATTTACTAAAACTAGGAAACGATTTACTAAAATTAGGAAACGATTTACTAAAACGAGGGAACGATTTACTAAAAGTAGGAAACGATTTACTAAAACGAGGGAACAATTTATTAAAATTAGGAAAATTTACTAAAACAAGGTAACAATTGACTAAAATTAGGAAACGATTTACTAAAACGAGGGAACAATTTATTAAAATTAGGAAAATGTACTAAAACGTGGGAATGATTTACTAAAACTAGGAAACGATTTACTAAAACGAGGG
>NW_015557293.1:576-1273 GCF_001515605.1 Sinocyclocheilus anshuiensis | reverse complement strand
TAGTTGTTATTCTTGGCTGAATAACTCTAGAAGGTTTTCAAAAGTCCTTTAAAATTAAATATGTACACAAATGCACTTATCTGTCAGCGACTGACCATCAGAAAGAGGGCCATTTTCTGTCTGGCTGCAAGGACCCATAAGAACCGACCTGACCGTGTTCTTTGTGCTTTATTCCACTTCCACATTATTCCACTTCACTTCACTTTTATTTATTTCCAGACTCAAGGTCCATTAGTAAAAAAACACACAATACAACAACACATTAAAAAAGGCAGTTAAACCAATGCTTTCTCACAGGTGACCAGGGGTGTGAAGTAACGAATTACAAATACTCACGTTACAGTAATTAAGTAGTTTTTTTATCAGTAATTGTACTTTTTTGAGTAGTTTAAAAATTGTGTACTTTTACTTGAGTACATTTTAAGTGATGTATCTGTAATTTTACTCCGCTATTTTCCTCTGTTTGTGGTCGTAAATGCTTATTTTATTTTTATTTTTATCCATCAACGTTTGGATAGAGAGTAATAGGTCTCGTGACTTTCGTCAAATCAAATTGTGCATAGAAAACTTTAACCGCCAACTGTTTATCATGGCTGCTGGAAGCGCATTCTTCAAGCATCAATTCAGTCGCATCTTCCTCTAACTTAATATGTTAAGGTAAATTTCGGATTTCTGCTTACTAAATGATTTGTATATA
>NW_015557293.1:0-109 GCF_001515605.1 Sinocyclocheilus anshuiensis | reverse complement strand
GGCGTTAATATACTGCATCTGTGCCAGCGCATGATGTAATAAAACTGCAGCTGGTTAATAAAAGTTTTTTTTAAATCCAATTTATACAATCCGCCTTCATTTAGCAAGT
>NW_015557292.1:0-937 GCF_001515605.1 Sinocyclocheilus anshuiensis | reverse complement strand
GTCTGTAGCCTTAGTAATCCTGAAGACCTTGATTAGCTTGTTCAGATGTGTTTGATTAGGGTTAGAGCTAAACTCTGCAGGGAAGTGGATCTCGTGGGCCAGATTTGAGGACCCCTGATCTATAGTATACTATACTAATTTCATATTTTTTCCCCATTATGGTAATGTAGAAGAGAACTGTTCACATTATGTTAATGGATGGAAATATGCTTAAAACAGGCTTTGTTTTTATTATTTTTCTATTTCCATTTAAATTTTAGATGAAATATGATCTATACATGTTGAGAGAAGATTCGTTCTACTAAAAAAAACTCACTGTTGAAGTGAGAACCTTAATAACATGATAAATGTCATGTTGCCTTAAAATACCGATACAATGCCTTATGTATGAATGATCATCATATGCAGGATAGTTGTGTATGTACAATAGAACAAGGACGCCATTATAGTTCATTTAGCCATTCAGAAAGCATGATCTGGCTTTCTGAAAGCTTAAAAAAAGCTTAGCTTAAGAGCTTAAAGACAACTGTACACTGGCCTGCCAGCTGCACTTCTGTATTGCATTAGCATGTTTTAATTATCAAACTCCTGGAACTCACTGAACTATTAATGGATCTTTAATATTACTGATAAAGAAAAAAAGAGCTGGAGCAAAATCAAGGCCAAAATTCAAGCATGAACTAGTTTTTGACATCAAGTCCAGATGCCACGTGGTCTCAGAGTTTGAGATAGATTAATTTCTGTCACTGCTGTGAACTGACCACCACACAGAATATGAAGAATATCAAAAAATGTAGGAGTCAGCTGTCCACTGTAGTCCTTAAGATATCAGCACAGTAACACTCAGTAGTCAAATTATTGTTATCGATAAAATCCCAGAAAATATCGAGAAATAATTTTTTGTCAATATTGCACACCCCTAGCTGCCAGCCGTTCG
>NW_015557291.1:0-1410 GCF_001515605.1 Sinocyclocheilus anshuiensis | reverse complement strand
CCGGGGTCGTCACATGTGGTTGCCGCAAGCCCGCCTGACGTTCCTTCGGCCAATCCACCGGCCGCGCCGTTCTCAAGCCCACTGGCCTCTGCTCCCTCAAGGCCGCGGTGTGTGAGACGCTGTGTTTCATTGTGAAAGCAAAACTACTTTGTTTGGCCTTCCAAAAGTGGACACGACTAGAAATCAGTGATTAAGTTGTATTAACAACACTGTTCCAGAACACTTCAAACCAAATCATAACTTAAAGCAGACAAAGACCACTTATAAATAATAATAAATAATAATAATATTTTTTCTCAAACAGCCATAAGATCAGATATCGGATCAGATGAACGTGTAGGCTACACATTTGCTTTGAACAATTTTTAATGTAATATCAGTTTGATTATTTTGATGGTACCCTTTAGACAACTGTTGATAAGTAACTCTGCAACTACATGTCAACTAGTAGTCATTTGAGTATTAGTAGTATATCTGCTAAATATATGCTAACACTTTATTTTGATGGTTCCCCATTAACAGGCATTCTAATGACTATAAGCAGCTTTGCAAGTATACGTCAACTTATTCTACCAACCTTAACCTAAGCCTACTAATACTCTGAGAGTTAGTTGACATGTAGTTGCAAAGTTGCATATAGTCAATAGACTAAAGGGGTTCATCAAAATAAAATGTAATAAATAAATTATATATATATATATAAAACACACACACACACACATTGCATTTTTTTTCATTTGAAAGTAATACAACTGATCTTAAACTAACTAGCTAACAGCAAAATTTTTTAACCTTAAACCGCATAAACACATTTCATTACACCAAATACACAAAATAATGTTCTTTTTAGCAGCATCATATGACCCCTTTAATACTTTTTTGTTTATGTGTATTTCAGATGACATTACGTGATTCAGAGCCAGTTGTTCTGGTTAACAACTCCTGCTCTTGTGTGGCTGGGAGTGGGATGTGCAACCATTTGGTTGCCTTGCTTTACCAGACAGCCCATTACTCTGAATGTGGAATGTCTGTTGTCCCTCCTGTCCTTTCATGCACCCAAATGGAACAGAAGTGGCATAAACCACGAACAATGGTTTGGATCAATTAAATATCTGCCACAATGTTTGTTTGGATATATTCTTTTACTATCCACTTGTATTTTTCAGCAAGGACATAACCTGTTTTCTGTGAATGTGTGAGACTTACAGTTCTTTAGCCGCTGTAGGCCTTTGTGTGAAAACAAAGTTCAGTAAATGATAAAACTGTTTGCACTACAAAAGCAGTGTGTTCATATTTGTGTTTTGAAGACGAACAAAGGTCTTATGGGTTTGAAACAACATGAGGGTGAGTAATTCATGACAGAATTGTAATTTTTGGGTGAACTAACCCTTTAATGCCATCTAATGAATA
>NW_015557290.1:1160-3996 GCF_001515605.1 Sinocyclocheilus anshuiensis | reverse complement strand
ATATATATATATATATAGTCATGTGAAAAATTTAGGACACCCTACTGAATTCCATGGTTTTCTTTATCAGGGCATAATAAAAAATCATCTGGTCTTTGGCAGGTCTTAAAATTTGGAAAATTAAATCCTCAGGTGAACAGCATCACATGACATATTGCTCCATATCATTATTTATTTAACAAAAATAAAGCCAAGATGGAAAAGCCATGTGTGACAAACTTAGGGCACCCTATGATTCAGTTGCCTTTAGATCCACTTTTAGCGGCAATAACTTGAAGTAATAATTTTCTGTATGACTTTATCAGTCTCTCACATCATTCTGGAGGAATTTTGGCACACTCTTCATTACAATGTTGCTCCAGTTTATTGAGGCTTGTGGGTATTTGTTTATGCACAGCTCTCACCACAGCATTTCAGTCAGGTTGAACTCTGGACTTTGACCTGGCTATTGCAACACCTTGATTCTTTTCTTTTCAGTCTTTCTGTTGTAGATTTGCTGGTGCGCTTGGGATCATTGTTCTGTTGCATGACCCAATTTTGGCCAAGCTTTATCTGTCGGATCTGATGGCATCACATATGACTCTAGAATACTTTGGTGTACAGAGGAGTTCATGGTCAACTCAATGACTGTGAGGTGCCCAGATCCTGTGGCTACAAAACTAGCCAAAAATCAAACCCTCCACCAGCATGTGTGACTTTTGATATGAGGTGTTTGTGCTGATGTGCTCTTTAGGTTTTCACCAAACTTTGTGCTGTGCATTACAGCCAAACATTTCCACTTTGGTCTCGTCTGTTCAAAAGACATTGTTCTAGAAGTCTTATGGTTTGTTCAGATGCAACTTTGCAAACCTAAACCGTGCTGCCTTGTTTTTTTAGATAAAAGAAGCTTTCCTCTGGCAAGCCTTCCAAACATGCCATACTTGTCCCATATTTTTCTAATTGTACTGTCATGAACTTTATCATTTAAAGGGGTCCTATTATGCTCTTTTACAAAGTCTTGATTTTGTTTTGGGGTGTACTAGAACAGGCTCTCATACTAGGTTGTTCGAAAAACACATTATTTTTCACATATTTTACATTATTACAACACCTCTCTCCCCAGTCTGGCATGAACGGCTCGAATAGATTTAAACCCGGATGATTGTAACCACTCTAAGTTCGTCTGCCTTGGGAAAGCTAGCGTGGCACCGACATTGTGATAACACTCGTTACCTTCTCTAGTGCAGTTCAACCAGGTCTCGTCCCATTCATCGATATTTGTGATATCACAAATCGTGATCCGTGGCTGTTTACCACAAACACAACATTTATCCATTATTTTGATTTCAAATCCAAACACTGTCATTGAAAGCGCTTTTTCTTCTTTATTCTTTTTTTACACAGTACAGTAATAACATTGACTCAGTGCAGAAACGATCTCTGCACTGCTGCAGACGCACCGCTCGTGGAATGTACTGCCGGACCGCAACCGTGTGTGCAGTGTGCACGCTTTATTAATCCGTTAACATGAGCGCGGAAGAAATATGCACAATATACGCACCGCAAACGGAGTAATGTAAACCTGGCATTATGTGTGTGCGCTGCGAGTGTGCATGAGCGTACGGTCTCCAGGAGAGCGAGCGAGCACTGAATGGTTAAACAATGGCAAGAATTTAAAAGAAATGCAATTTATAAACTTTAGTGACGATGTGACACTGCCTCGATTGTGCAAGTGACAATTCCCGTGTCAACTGTACAGCGAGCAGCTCGCTTACAGTGCAGATGCGATGTGTGGTGATTTGAAGACATTTGCGTATTTTGAGAGAAACAAGAATTAAAAAGTAATGCAATTTATAAACTTTAGTGACGATGTGACGCTGCCTCGATTGTGCAAGTGACAATTCCTGTGTCAACTGTGCAGCGTGCAGACAGCTCGCTTATAGACAGACGCGATGTAGTGATTTGAAGCCATTTGCGTATTTTGAGAGAGAAAGAGAGAGCGCGTGGTGATTCACTCACGCTGTTTGTGAAATGACGTCTCACACAAGGTTTTCAAATTACTTTAAGTTATTTAATAAATAAATATGAAGGTGATTACCTCACCTTCAGCATTATAATGATTTCACCCGCGCCAGACAGAGACTGAGAAGGTGCTGCTGCACGTCGTGCCAAACCTCTCACAGCAGCGTCATCAGCTTGAGATCGGTTTTTGAGATCGGCCTTTTTAGAGACTGCCGATCAATCATCCCAAAGCGATTATCGGCCGATAGTGATCGGTAGCCAATCAATCGGAGCACCCCTACCCCTTAACATATTAACTGAGGTCTGTAGAGTCATGCTGTGTAGTTCTTTGGTTGTTTGCCATTTCTCTGAGCGTTACACGGTCTGATCTTGGAGTGAATTTGCTGGGATGTCCACTCCTGGGTGGATTGGTGTCTGTTTTGAGTGTCTTCCACTTGTGAATTAGCTTCCTCACTGTGGAATGATGGACTTCAAATTGTTTGCAAAGGGCTGTATTACTCTTCCCAGATTGATGGCTGTGACAATTGCTACTCTAAGATTATTGCTGGTGTCTTACCTCCTTGGCATTGTGTTAACACACACCTGAAGGCTCCAGACCAGCAAACCACCAAAACTTATGCTTTTATAGAGGTGCTTACACTTGCTGATTATCAGTTAATCATAGGCGTTTGATTAGCAGTGCCTGACTGCTACTTACCCTCTTAAAGGGTTAGTTCACCCAGAAATGAAAATTAGCCCATGAATTACTCACCCTCAAGGCATCCTAGGTGTAGATGACTTTCTTCTTTCAGACAAATCCAGTTGGAGTTATATTAAAAATTGTCTTTGATCTTTC
>NW_015557290.1:0-853 GCF_001515605.1 Sinocyclocheilus anshuiensis | reverse complement strand
GTAATAATCAATTTAATCTAGCTTGCGCTCACTGTTGTACACGGAAGCAGTTCCGGGCGGATGATGTATGGACTTCGGCGTTGCGCATGCGCCGCTCAGAAGTGACGAACGCGGAAGCTTAGGGGAGAGATCAAAACAAAACAACAGTCACGAATTAGAAGTACAAAACAAGGATTTGTAAAGAAGAATATCGGAGGATTTCGATATAAGCCAAGAGTAGACTGGTTTTCCTTTGCTAAAGTAAGGAAACTTTGCTTCCTTTGCTCCTGTAAACAAACGTTGGTTTTCATGAGACTCACAAACCTCATACGTCATCCGCCCGGAGCTGCTTCCGTGTACAACTATTGGCACAAGCTAGATTAAAGTGATTATTACGTATTGAATATGGATTTTTTTCTTACAAAAACGCATCGATTCGTTACAGGAGACCTTTGTTCACCCTGCAACACCCGCTGACTGCCATTAAACAGCTTGGAAGATCAAAGACAATTTTTAATGTAACTCCGATTGGATTCATCTGAAAGAAGACAGTCATATGCGCCTAGGATGGCTTGAGGGTGAGTAAATAATGGGCTAATTTTCATTTTTGGGTGAACTATCCCTTTAATTCCTATGTTAACAGTAAGGGTGTCCTAACATTGTCACACATGGCTTTTCTATTTTGGCATTATTTTTGGTAAATAAATAATGACACAGTGCAATATGTCTTGTGTTGTTGTTCATCTGAGGGTTTAGTTTCCAAATTTCAAGACTTGCCAAATACCAGATATTTTTTTACTATGCCCTAATCCAAAAAACATGGAATTCAGTTGGGTGTCCTAACTTTTTCACACGACTGTGTGTGTATATGTAT
>NW_015557289.1:0-852 GCF_001515605.1 Sinocyclocheilus anshuiensis | reverse complement strand
CTGAAGCTATATGATCTGTTGACTCACAAAAGTGACAATGTTGACGAGTACAATCTGCCTTAATATGACCCTGAGTATGGAGCACCTTCAGCACTCGGTTGGACCTGATGAAGAAGGAACCTGGGGGATAAATAAAGCTGGATAAAGGCAATGCTGGATCAATCCTTAACTTTACCAGGTATCTCCTCTTGCCTGTCCAAATACCATAACGATCCTTGAGCCGCTCACCTCCTTTCACTGCTTTGCAGTACCTTGCCAAAAAGGTCAAGACATCTCCATCCTCCACAAGGGGATATAGGGATGGATCACCAAAGGCAAGTAGTCCTGTGCAAAGGCTGGATAAAGCTTTAGACCCCTCAGCAACTGATGTTCTTTTTTTTCTTTGCCAGTCCTTGAAAAATGCATTCAGGAACTCCTAAGAATCCTCTTAATAACTCAGTCACAATAAAATCTCCTCTGAATCTCCATCTCAGCCTCTCGTTTCACTTGAAGTCTGACAGTATTTTCAGCTGCACCATCGTGGCCGGAAAAGGTGTCTCTTCTCTTGGCATCCCCATCGGATAAGAACGTCTCAGGTTACTTATGTAACCATGGTTCCCTGAGTAGGGAATGAGACACTGCGTCCTCTAGGGGTCGCTATGGGGGAACGCCTCGTCGTGACCCGTGTCTGAAGCATACACTGAAAAAACACCAACTCGTTGGCCGGCGACAGCCATGACGTCACTACCGGTGCGACTATAGTATAAATAGGCGCCGGGAGCACACATCATTCACTTCTTCGTCTGAAGCTTGTGTAGATAACTTGACTACTTAAATCTGTAAGGGAATTAATTATTATTAATTCATTCAGGT
>NW_015557288.1:0-838 GCF_001515605.1 Sinocyclocheilus anshuiensis | reverse complement strand
AGGAGGCCGTTCATGAACTCACTGTCTACCCTGTCATGACTAAGAGGGCCGTACATGAATTCATTGTCTGTCCGGTTACGGCCATGGAGGCCGTTCATGAACTCACTGTCTGTCCTTTCACTGCCAAGGAGGCCATTCAAGAACTCTCTGCTTGTTCTGTTACAGTCAAGTGGTCTGTCCATGTCTCTGCTCCGCCATGGCTTCCTGCTCTGCTGTCATCACCCGGCCGCCCTGCTCTGCCTGCTCCGCCATGGCTGCCCGATCTGCCTGCTCCGCCAGGGCTGCCCGATCTGCCTGCTCCCCCATGGCTGCCCGATCTGCCTGCTCCGCCATGGCTGCCCGATCTGCCTTCCCCCGCCATGGCTCCCTGATCTGCCTGCTCCGCTATGGCTGCCCGTTCTGCCTGCTCCGCCATGGCTCCCTGCTCTGCCTGTTCCACTTCATGGGCCTGGCCCTCCGTCCCTCCCCCAATTCCGCCTCCACTCCACCACCCTCCTGGACTTGTTGGGTTTTGTTTGTGTTTGTTTGGGCGTCTGGAGCCGCCCTTAGAGGGGGGGATATGTAATGTGGGGTTTGGGTTTTATTTCATGTTCATGTTTTCCATGTCTTTTATTTTGTATTGTTTTATGCTGTTAGTGTCATGCTTCCCTTGCCCTCTTGTCTTCATGCTATTGGTTCCTCTCTTGTCATGTGACCCTCTTGTTTGCTATAAGTAGCCATCATGTTCCCATTGTGCCCTGGTCATGTATTGATGTTGTAACCCGCTGTCGGTGAGTCTAGTATGTTATGCCTCGTCAAGTCTGTTCATGCCTCATCAAGTCAAGTCTGTGTCTCTAGT
>NW_015557287.1:754-823 GCF_001515605.1 Sinocyclocheilus anshuiensis | reverse complement strand
AATTGAATTGAATTGAATTAGATAGAACTGTTAAACAAAGGAATTAAAATGTATACTGTGGCGGGGCCA
>NW_015557287.1:0-347 GCF_001515605.1 Sinocyclocheilus anshuiensis | reverse complement strand
TTATAATACTTTCTCGTTTGCCATCAGCATTCAGCAAATATGCATTTATATAATTTAAACAAATCTTTGAATGATTTGAACATCTCATTTCAAAAACCCTGCAAACTTAGTCGGATCCAGTTGTGAGATCTTGTGAAGTGTGCATTTGTATCCTGCATGAATCATGATCGCGTGTTCTCTGTGTGACGATTAGGGTTGGGTACCGAACTCTGTACTTTTAAGGGTACCAACTGAATTGCGTCGGTACTACCGAGTACCGATTCACGTTAAATCAATCGGTGCTAAATTTCCGTACCTGAGAACGCATCTGGGCACATACGCTACAGAGAGAGAAAAAGACCGTGACG
>NW_015557286.1:0-316 GCF_001515605.1 Sinocyclocheilus anshuiensis | reverse complement strand
ATCAATTTCTTCAATAAAAAAAATAATTAAATAAAAAATTCTGCGCCCGATCTCGTCTGATCTCGGAAGCTAAGCAAGGTCTGGCCTGGTTAGTACTTGGATGGGAGACCACTATCTAATACACTGGCCAGTAGAGTGGCTGATCTTTAAAAAGCCCACTCTTTGTGGCAGACCCCGCTTACGGCCTTGTCTGATCTCGGAAGCTAAGCAGGGTCGGGCCTGGTTAGTACTTGGATGGGAGACCTCCTGGGAATGCCAAGTGCTGTAAGCATTAGCGTTTTCTTTACTACTTATCTAAAACACTGGCCTGTAGAGT
>NW_015557285.1:480-837 GCF_001515605.1 Sinocyclocheilus anshuiensis | reverse complement strand
AGAAATCAGGAAGGGGGCCAACACTTCTTCACACCACTGTATATATATATAAAGTATCTCACAGAAGTGAGTACACCCCTCACATTACATCTTTTCATGTGACAACACTGAAGACATGACACTTTGCTACAAAGTAAAGTAGTGAGTGTACAGCTTGTATAAGTGTAAATTTGCTGTCCCCTCAAAATACCTCAACACACAGACATTAATGTCTAAACTGCTGGCCACAAAAGTGAGTACACCCCTAAGTGAAAATGTCTAAATTGGGCCCAATTAGCCATTTTCTCTCCCCGGTGTCATGTGACTCATTAGTGTTACAAGGTCTCAGGTGTGAATGGGGAGCAGGTGTGTTAAATT
>NW_015557285.1:0-126 GCF_001515605.1 Sinocyclocheilus anshuiensis | reverse complement strand
CCGGCAGCACTCATGCAGCCCCAGACCATGACACTCCCACCACCATGCTTGACTGTAGGCAAGACACTTTGTCTTTGTACGCCTCACCTGGTTGCCGCCACACACGCTTGACACCATCTGAACCAA
>NW_015557284.1:0-1489 GCF_001515605.1 Sinocyclocheilus anshuiensis | reverse complement strand
TGAAAATAATGTAATAACATGTAAGAATTTAAGAATTACCAATTAGGAAAAATAATAAGGGGCAATATCTTTTTGCTTAAGTTTACTATTAGAAATTCTTAAAAACAATTAAATAAAAATGTATTCAATTTATATTAACAAAAAAAAAAGGCCAGTTATTCAAAAGTAGTATCATAGATTCAGGAATAATGAATAACCAAATGAACGTGGTCACATATGTTTCACAACAGTGTTTTTTTTTTTTTTTTACCTTTGTATTTGACAAGTATTGTAGCGTAATCAAAACTAAAGGATACATTTACAAGAATATAGCATATAAGAAAAAAAAAAGTGAGAAAATAAGATTTAAATAAATAAATAAAACGCCTTCAGCTAGAGTCACTATAATGATGCTCCAGTAAAAGAGTGTAGATGCAGATTAGATTTGCTCTTTCATGAATGGATGAGGTTAGTTTCTACATCCTGAGACCGATCACCTATAAACACATTATTAAAAAACATCCATATGATTGCAGGAGCTCGTGAAGCACATTCACTGCATGTGAACCGTCACAGTATGTTTGTTAGTCAACTCAAATAGAGAGGGAATTTCAATTCAAACTGGGTCAGGTCTCTTGCTGCCTTCAAATAAGACAAAAAAAGGCAAGAAAAGAAGGCAGAAACCTCCCAGGGGGACGGCGAGATTACCCCAAATGATTGAATTAGCTTGGCAGCTACAGGGGGTGGAGGGAGGCGGGAATGCTAGAAACTAATGGTAAATAACAAGCTTTTGACAATTCCTCTGCTCTGCTCTCGGAGGGGAGGGCGGCGGAGAAATGCCGTAGACGGGACCTTTCCCCTCCGCTGTGTTCCTCCAACAAACAGTGTCAATGAGATGGCATCCTACCTCACACAAATTTGCATGGTTGTCACTGGACTGAAATCCAGTTTAAAGGTACATCCTTTATGTGCCAGAAAAAGGATTAAATGCATCCCCACAAAGAGGCTTTGATTTCTCGCAAAAACATAAGAAGACTGGCCAGGACTGGAAGTTAAATCAACACCTCGCACTTCTTCAAATGCATTTCACTTTCTCTTTTATTTTTTTTGTTCTGATCACTCAAGAGTCTACTGCAAAGAAAACTTTTCTGTTTTCTCTCTGAAAGGAAGGCTTTTACATGTGCGAGAATCGTTAAAATAGCAAAAAATAAAATGATGTCTGGCCTGCGGTGTTCAGAATGCTTTTCAAATGTAAAAATTAGGAGAAAGAATCTCGCTTCAAGTAAATTGAACACTTACTGCCTAATAACAGTGCCGTGAAAAGTTTTTTTTAAATGTTTTGCATATTTGTCATGATTCAGATCATCAAACAAATTTTGATATTACACAAAGATAACCCGAGTAAATACAAAATGCAGTTTTGAAATAATGATTTAATTTAAGGGATATAAGCTTTCCAAACCTGCCTGGCACTACGTGAAAAAAATAATTGCCCCCTAAATCTAATAAC
>NW_015557283.1:886084-894333 GCF_001515605.1 Sinocyclocheilus anshuiensis | reverse complement strand
GAAAATATCGAGATATTATTTTTTGTCAATATCGCACACCCCTGGCCCCAAACCATCCTTTGAGAAGTCTTTCCCTTCCTCTGTTAACCTGTGACTCTGTCTTTATCAGGACGATGGTAATGAGTTCACCTACACGGGCTCCGGGGGTCGCGACCTCTCAGGAAACAAGAGGACGGCCGAGCAGTCCTGCGATCAGAAGCTCACCAACATGAACAGGTCCGAAACGCAGCGCTGCGCGTTCAAGACAACAATCGTAAAACTTACATGACACGATGATAAACCAGTATTCAGATAGAGATGTAATATAAAATATGTATTATTAATTATAATACTGATAATTATTGTACACTGAACCATACAAAACAAGGTTTTAACATTTAATAACTAACACAATTAATTGAATTATAGCTTTAATATTGTATCAAAGTTCATTATTCAAAATTGGTTATTAATATTTTTTTTTATTACAGTAATGTAAACTGAACCAAAGAAAACAAGGAAATATGAGTTATAATGTATTAAAATAAAGCACACTTTAACTGAATTATATCTTTTATATTGTATAAAAACATTCACTTTATAAGCTTTAGGGTGGGTTGCACCAACAGGGATTAATTTAAGTAAAGTTTAGAGCTAATCAAGGATTTGTTGATCTCGGTTTTATTTTAAATCGAGTTGCGTTGCACCACTTAATTTTAAACACAGATTAACAAATCAGGGATTAGAACTTTAACCTGCGATTAAAACCTCCATCTACGATTAATTTTCTCCGCCATGATGGATTTCGCCATTGCAATTAAACAGGAACAATGCTAATATTCCTAATTTTTCTTTGCTTACTACCAAACTCTCTTTCTGACATAAAAAGTTGCTCGTGTCAAAAAAGGAAATAAACTTGTAAAATATCTGCCGTCTTAATAAACTGCTATCGTTACTCAAACGGCTGATCAAGCAAGCAATGAATGCATTTCTGGCAGTTCATACGGATTTCATAATCCTGGAAATATATTTAAATGTAATCCTGCTTATTTTTAAACAAGGTTTAAAGTTTGGTGCAACGGAATTATTAGATAAACCTTGATTTAATCTAGATTAAAGCTTAATCCTTGTTGGTGCAACCCACCCTTAAAGTCTTAATTCACACTTCCACAGATTAAAGACGTCAAAAGGTCTTAAATCAGAGCAGGAAGTTTTAAAATTTATAAAGTCATGGCATTAAATTTTGCATTGCACTGCAAAAAATCTATATCTTCCTCCATATTTTTGTCTTGTTTTCCAGTCCTAATATAAGTGAACAGTAGAAAGTTATTACATTTCCTGTGAATGCATGTGATGGACCTTGCAATTGAAGCTTACTGATAAATTTGAATTATACTTTCTATATTTATTTTAGTTGTTTTTATTTATTTTTTTTGTTTGTTTTTTATTATACCCCATTTATTTTTTATATGCATTTAATTGTTATAGTTATTTGTATTTTATTTGTTTAATTTAATTATTTTAATGATACTTTTAATGTAGTTTAGTTTTTATTTTAATTATACATAGTTTTTTAAATTATAGTTTTAGTAGAACTGTATTTGTTATATATTATATATTTTCTAAAAGTGTAATTATACTCTTTCAATCATGCTTAATTTTAATTATAATTTTAACAAATTATACATATATGTATTTTGGTTATTGTAATGTATTACGTTTATTTTAATTATACATTTTATTTTGCGCTTTTTACGGATTTAAGTATTTTAATTATATTACTAAAATAGCTTAAATATAAGAAAAATAAAATAATTCAAGAAATAAAAATTAATAAACTCTTTCAATCATGCTTAATTTTAATTATCATTTTTATTTTATTCAAATTATACATATATGTATTCTAGTTATTTTTATGTATTAAGTTTATTTTAATTATACGTTTTATTTTGCGCTTTTTACTGATTTAATTATTTTAATTATATTACAAAAAAAAAAATAAATATAAGAAAAATAAAATAATTCAAGAAATAAAAATTGATAAACTATGTAGACAAAAAACTAAGGAAACTGATTTTACTGATTTAATTATTTTAATTATATTACAAAAAAAAAAAATAATATAAGAAAAATAAAATAATTCAAGAAATAAAAATTGATAAACTATGTAGACAAAAAACTAAGGAAACTGATCCTTTTTTTTTTACTAAAACTAAAATTAAAATTGATGATTAACAAATAAAAACTGATTCAAAACTGAAATAATCTATAATAGTGTCTCAGTGATACTAAAATAAGTTGGAAGTTTTTCTCATTTGGACAACATGATGCATTGTTTTCTGTAACTTATTCCTTATTTTCGTTAATTGGTCTTAAATGGGTCTTTAAAGTCTTAAATATGCCTGCAGAACCCCTTAATTAATCGCTGTTTATTAGGTGGTGAAGTACTGGCCGGAGAAGGGCAAGTCCGGCTTCCTCGTTTGGAGATACTTGCTGAAACGAAACGACGATGAACCGGCGCCGTGGACCCGCGAAGGAAAAGAGCGCATTAAGAAACTGGGGCTCACCATGCAGGTAAAGTCTACCAGATTTCACTCGCATTTCGCACAAAATAGTTATTTCTTCATGAGGTTCGCCCGTTAATCCTCATTCCCCTGTGCTTCAGTATCCTGAAGGTTATCTGGAAGCCGTGGCTGCGAAAGAAAAGGAGAAAGAGAACAAAAACGACGAAGACGTTGATGAAACGCCCACTAAAGGCAAGAGGAAGAGGAAATCCCAGACCGGTAGGTGAAAACGTCTTGGTTTAATAAAGACCAAACCTGATGATCAGTCATAACAATCCTCGCTTTTCTCAATCGTAGTGGACGAGAAGAGCTCTCCGGCCAAAAGCACGCCTAAGAAGATGAAAGTGGAGGCCTACAAACTGAGCAAAGAGCAGAAGGCCTTGATCAAGGACGACGAGCTCAACAAGAAGCTGTGGGACGAAGCCATGGAGTCTCTCAACCTCGGACCTGTACGTACAGACCAGCGTCTTTAATGTGTCTTGTAATTAAGGTGCTCTGAGGATATTGTCGGTTTAATGTGTTCGTGTCGCACTTGTAGCGCTTCATCAACAAAGTGGAGGAGGTTTTCTTGTGCATCTGCTGCCAAGAAGTCGTCTATCAGCCCATCACCACAGAATGCCAACACAACGTCTGCAGGGTAAGAGACCACAACCACAGACACACACTCATGTTATACAGCAGCAACGCACTTTAGAGTGGACAATAGAAAGCTATTCAATTTTCCTGTGAATGCATGTGATGGACCTTGAAATTCTAAATTCTAAATGTGACCCTGGAGCACAAAACCAGTCATAAGGGTCAATTTTTCGAAATTGAGATGTATACATCTTCTGAAAGCTGAATAAATAAGCTTTCCATTGGTGTATGGTTTGTTAGGGTCGGACAATATTTGGCTGAGATACAACTATTTGAAAATCTGGAATCTGAGGGTGCAAACAAAAACTCTAAATATTGAGAAAATCATCTTTAAAGTTGTCCAAATGAAGTTCTTAGCAATGCATATTACTAAACAAAAATTAAGTTTTGATATATTTACGGTAGGAAATTTACAAAATATCTTCATGGAACATGATCTTTACTTAATATCCTAATGATTTTTGGCTTAAAAGAAAAATCGATAATTTTGACCCATACAATGTATTGTTGGCTATTGCTACAAATATACCCCAGCGACTTAACACTGCTTTTGTGCTCCAGGGTCACAAATAAATACATTTTTAATTAAACTTTTTATATGTATTTTAGTTACCTTTTTTTTTTTTTGGTTATTTTAATTTAAATTTTTATGTGCATTCTTAATTATTTCATAATTTTAATTGTTATAGTTATTTATTTTGTTTTAAATTGAATTATACTTTGTATTTTAGCTCTTTATTTTAATCGTACTTTTGTTAGTAATTTTAATTATGCTTTAAAGTTGTATTTTAGTTACTTATTTTTAATTATAATTTTTTCACATATAATTTAATATGTAGTTTAGTTATTTTAATTCTGCTTTTTTATATATTTTTTAATTATACTTCATCTTATTTATTTTGATTTATTTTGATTATACTTGTTTGTAATTATTCTTTAGTAAAATTATATTTTAGCTATTTATTATATATCATGTAATTATGCTCCATTTCAATTACTTTTTATTTATAGTATTTTAATAAAACTTAATTTTGTATTTTATTTTAATTATACTTGTAGTTATTTTAATTGTACTTTATATTTTAGTTATACATAAATATATAATTATTTTAAAATAAGTTATTTTTTATACTCTTTTAATATGTATTTATTTTTATTTATCTTAATTATTCTTTTGTTTTAATGTACTATTTTATATTTTAATATTTTAATTATACTTTTCATGCATGTTATTTATTTTTATCTGTTTATTCATTAATTATACTTTGATCACTCCCTCCCAGGCCTGGAAAAAGTAATAGAAATAAATTTTAAATTCATGAAAAAGCCATTTGAAGACATTTTTTCCCAAATTGTGCTGAGATGTAAAGGTTTTTTGTGTGTGTGTGTGAGTGCGATCTCTGAAATGTATAAAAACTGAAAATTAGCTTGATGTTGTACTTCTATCACAATATCGCATTAGCAGCAATATAAATATGCCTGCTTTTAGGGTTTATGGCAACACTTGAGGGTTTCAGATCATCATTACATATGCGCTAGTTTGTACGTTTATGACATAAACGATTTTCTTCTCTATGCAGGAATGCCTTCAGCGGTCTTTCAAAGCCGAGGTCTACACATGTCCGGCTTGCCGACACGATCTGGGCAAAAACTACGAAATGACGGTGAACAAACCTCTCCAAGCCATTCTCACCCAGCTCTTCCCCGGATACAGCAGCGGCCGGTGTTGACACTGATGCTGTCGTCACGGCGACGCGGCGCGACAGAGTTCCACGAACGAAACATGGATTTCATTTTTTAATATATTTAACAAATGCATCAGGTTGTAGGATTGATTGAAAGCTCTGCCTTGATTGAACACCGCTACTTGATTTGGCCCTGTTTGGTGACCTGCCTCTATCTAGCCACTCGACTTCTATACGCTGTAGTTATTTCTTACGAATTGTGATCTTCGTATTTACGAGTAAAGTGATAATAGTGGTGTTTTAGCTATAGCCACTTCAAGTGACGTATCATTGCCTCCTTGTACCCTACACCAGCACAATGAACCATAGCTATGCACAATTACAATGTTCATTAATCATTTTTTGCAGCAATTTGTCATTACGATGATTTGTACGAAAACGCTGGCTCTAGAATCCCGTTAAAACGATCCCGTTGCTTCATAAGTGCGTTTGACATTTTTATTGTACCATCGTTAGAACTAACTAAATTTAACGGACGCTAATATCAAATCAAGTTTTTTTTTGCCATTTGATGTTAACAAGCTTTCGTACGAATGCTATTTAGAATGGTGCTGTAGCAGTAGCGTTTTTACAATTGTTAGCGTTAACTACATTTAAATGAACTATCTATGCACTATTACGATGTTTAATTTTTCACAAGCAGTAATTTGTCATTGATGATTTGTCTGAAAGCACTGGCTCTAGAATCCAGTTAAAACGATCCCATTGCGTTATGATCAGTGCGTTTGATGTTTGTACCACCGTTGATGCTAACTAAATGTAGATGAACTAGCTATGCACTATTATATTATCGCTATCTAATATTCCAACAACTTTTTCGCATTTATGATGTTAACAAACCTTCGTACAAATGTTAAGATCTGAGTGCCGTAGCAGTAACAGTTTTACTGTACCATCGTTAGCATTAGCTAAATTCAAATGAACTAGCTATGCGCTGTTACAATGTTGGCTAATGGTTTTTCGCAAGCAGTAATTTGACATTACGATGCTTCGTGTGCAAGCGCTAGCTCTAGAATCCTGTTAAAATGATTCAGTTGCATTATGATCTGTGCATTTGACGTTTTTACTGTACCATCATTAGCGCTAACTAAATTTAAACAAGCTAACTGTGTACTGTATACGATTTTTGCGACACTAATATCCCAACAGGTTTTTCCATCCTTTATGTCGTTAACAAGCCTTCATACGAATGTTAACATCCATGAGTTTAAGGTGCTGTAGCAGTAATGTTTTTAATCTGTGCATTTGACGTTTTTACTGTACCATCATTAGCGCTAACTAAATTTAAACAAGCTAACTGTGTACTGTATACGATTTTTGCGACACTAATATCCCAACAGGTTTTTCCATCCTTTATGTCGTTAACAAGCCTAGACATCCATGAGTTTAATGTGCTGTAGCAGTAATGTTTTTACTGTACCATCGTTAACTAAATTTAAATAAACTAGCTATGCACTATAAAGATGTTTGCAACGTTAATCTTTCAGCAACTTTTTTGGCCAGCAGTTTTTCGTCATTTATGACGTTAACAAGCCTTCGTACAAATGCTATTAAATCCGTGAATTTAAGGTGCTGTAGCTTTACTAGCGCGCACAAACTTTTTACATTTTGGCTTTATTAAATCTTTTATCGTACTGTCTTTATTGGTAACTAACTAAATTAAAAAAATTATTAATTTTAACCTAATAGTAATTTACGTAAAAACTCAACGTTCGTTTAAATTTTTTTTTTCTCATCCATTTTGATAAGCGACTAAATTAATACGCTCTGAAGATATTATCCCTCTTTTTTTCCATTTCGTTTATTTGTTTCACTGTTTAACTGCTGTATGTGCTTTAGAAATGGAGAGTCATTTTTCCACTAACTTCTGCCGTTATGCAAACAGTGGTCATGCGCGTAAAACCAATCCGCGATCTGCATTTCAGGTGCTGTTTTAAGTCGATCCCGGAACCGGTTTTAAGCGCTCCTGCTCTGCCTTGACTTGTTGAAGGTTTTCGAGGTAAATCCTTGAACCGTTTTCCGCACAAACCCCAACAGTTTCTCATTCAGGAAGTATTTAATTGTATCGTCTTTTTCGGCCGTTGACGTTTTTTGCTTGTTGTAAAAGTTATTATAGAATTTGCTAAATAAAATGCCTAAGGCTGCAGATAATTACCTTTTTTTTTTCCCTTAGTTATACCTAAACTATTTCTAATATTTGAGTAGACTGGAGCTGTATATTCTGAAATTTGAAATTGTATATTTTTAGCACTTGTATTTAGCAATTTTATGTAGTGGTTGGTGCATAGCTATTTTCTTGCACTGGGATGAGTGCTATATTTTTCAATAAACTGTATTGAACTTTTATATAAAATAAAACCCTGTGTGTGCTCTCTTATTATATAACGCTCTGTGCGCATGCCCACTTTATTTTGGAATAAAAAGCAAGCAGTTTTATTAGAATGAACGTTAAAATTGTCTTTGAACTTCCGGGTTTGCCTTAGCTCTATGGCGTAGCTGTTGAAGAGAAATTTAAGTGGATTTACTTATTGTAGAGCTAACCATATTTAACATGTGCATGTAATATTCCAAGCGGATGTCATAACAAACATCAGTAGGCCTTACTTTTACGCTGTGGAAATACAACCGGATGACCGAAGACAACTGAAAGGGGGCGGGGCTAAATAATATAGCGCACTAAACTAAAACATTTTGCGCTACAAACCAGTGTGTTTGATTTTTTTAAATACAATTTTGCAATATTAAGCAGCATAATGGACTGTTTTTGTTCAGAAAAATAACCCCTACGCTAAAAAAAATAAGACGGATAACGCGCTTGAGTCGCTCAGAAACCCTGAAGGCCTTTTTGTGAAACAAATAAATCTTGCACCACATAGACGTTCCCCCCCGCCCCCCCCCCTCAAATTTTAATTTAATTCTGAATAATAAATAAAAGAAAAACGGGTAGATGGATAAATAGATGGTTAGATAGTCTATATTGTGTATGTTCTTTGAACATATTTCCACGTCGTTTAAATTAAGGCTTTTCTTCAATTTGTAACGTATTTAGCTGAAAACATGCTTAAAACGGGAAGAATCTGGGATATAAACCGTATATGGCATATTCCATCAAACGCTACCGTGAAACAATACCGGAAGACACACTGCTATTACGTGAAATACGTGATTTCCGTGATAGTAGAATGCACAAACACGACGCGAAAGGCCGGTTGAGCCGTCAATCGAACGCGTCAGCCAATGGGAGGTTACGCTTTGGTGCGAGCCAGCCAATCACGGCACACGTCGCGCTGCAGTGGGCGGAGACGCGGCCCAGCGCTGCCGTAAC
>NW_015557283.1:880353-883323 GCF_001515605.1 Sinocyclocheilus anshuiensis | reverse complement strand
AAACCCTGAAGGCCTTTTTGTGAAACAAATAAATCTTGCACCACATAGACGTTCCCCCCCGCCCCCCCCCCTCAAATTTTAATTTAATTCTGAATAATAAATAAAAGAAAAACGGGTAGATGGATAAATAGATGGTTAGATAGTCTATATTGTGTATGTTCTTTGAACATATTTCCACGTCGTTTAAATTAAGGCTTTTCTTCAATTTGTAACGTATTTAGCTGAAAACATGCTTAAAACGGGAAGAATCTGGGATATAAACCGTATATGGCATATTCCATCAAACGCTACCGTGAAACAATACCGGAAGACACACTGCTATTACGTGAAATACGTGATTTCCGTGATAGTAGAATGCACAAACACGACGCGAAAGGCCGGTTGAGCCGTCAATCGAACGCGTCAGCCAATGGGAGGTTACGCTTTGGTGCGAGCCAGCCAATCACGGCACACGTCGCGCTGCAGTGGGCGGAGACGCGGCCCAGCGCTGCCGTAACGCTACCGAGCCTTTAACGTTAGAATCCAGAAAACGGAGAGAATCGAGAAGAAAACAGCGAAAAAGAGCACAAAACGAACCAGAGCAGGAGGTAACGCGATATATACGATCTATATAGCGCTTTCGGGTCGAGTCCGCGGACACTGGAGGGGTTTTTATTGTTATTTGGGATGTTAAAGAGAGCAGCTGTGTTGATATGCTTGTCAAATCAGCAGCTGAACGCTGCTAGTGAGAACTATTAGCACACTAAAGCGTTAGCATGTGAGTGCATTTGATGCATAAGTCACAGTGTGTGATGTATATGTATTGCTTTAATAATTTCGCGTGTGATTTTTCATGCATTTCGCTTTAGTAGCCATGATGCATTCTGCTGTAGGCTGCACACATACACAAAGGCCATTTAAACCTCCATCTCTCATGCTGTTTGAACTTGAGCCGAGCTGAACACCAGGAATTTGACATGCATTTTGCATCGATTGGTTCTTTCTTTCATGCGTGGATGGTCTTTATGGTAAAGCATCAAGCATAGTTTTAATATCTAACGAACTACAGTCATCGAAAGTTAGTGGTAGGAAAATGTCTAAGCTATGAAGACGTACTTGAGATGATTTTTGCGTGCAATTGTTGATTATTTATTGCATGAATGCATGCATAATATTGACGGTAATACAGAGACTTTATTAATAATATCTAATCAAATGAAAATAAGCGATGCATTTTGCATGTAGCTATTTTTTATTTTATTTTTTTTAAAGGAGTAGATCATCCAAAAATGAATATTTGCTGAAAATTGACTCACCCTCAGGCCATCCGAGAATTAGATGAGTTTGTTTCTTCATCAGGTTTGGAGAAATGTAGCATTGCATCAGTGTCTCAGCAATGGATGCTCTGCAGTGAATGGGTGCCGTCAGAATGAGAGTCCAAACAGCTGATAAAAACATCACAATAATCCACAGCACTCCAGTCCATCAATGAATGACCAAAATCTGCATGTTTGAAAGAAACAAATCGAGCATTTTTTAAATTTGCTCCCGGTTTCATAAAAACGCCTCCTCCAGTGAAAAAGTGGTCTGGTCTGAATCAGGAGAGAAATCTGCACAGATCCAGCACTGTTTAAAAACAAATATGTGGCTGGATTTTGATGTTCGAGACAACAGGATATGGGCTTTTTCACTGGAGGAAGCGTTATTATGAATTATGGACTCGTATTTTAGCCGGAAGCAACAATTGAAGTTAAAAATGTCTTGATGGATTTCTTTCAATGCTTGTCTGCTTGGTTTGTTATGCAGTTATTGATGATTTTGTTCATGCATGCAAAATCTTTAAGGTACAGCACAGGCTATAGTGTAGTTATTAAAATATAATGTAATATAACATGGCGATTTAATGCTTTCACTGTCAGAGAGAGCATGAAATCAGGGTTTTATGCACTTCTGCTTGGTTTGGACAACTTCTGTTTCTAAGAAGTGACAAGAAAAGGGAAAAACAAATACACTGCTTTGCTTGTAGCCTATTTGATTTCTCTCTGTTGTTGGTAATATTATCACTTATTAATAGTAATTTATCTTTAGCTGGTTATAAGGGTCTGTATTTCCGGCTAATGTATTTCCATGCCGTTTAAATCATAATGCCTTGAGTAAGTTCACTAAAATGTGCGCTCCTTCATGTCTTTTGCATAAGGACATATCATGCAAAGCAGCATGGCTGCCAGACTCTTTGATAGCTAGCTAACTATTGTGTATTTCAGATATTTTAAGTTTAGTTTGATTTAATTTAGTTAGCCATTTTATTATTTTATCATGGTTGGCAACTTCATTGTGTACAAAAAATTCATTTATATCCCTCTTCAAATCTGTAATATTAATTAAAAATTTGTAGTACTTTACTTCAAAATAGCATCTTTGTTTCAAAATGTGCTTTAAAGAATCTTTCCATTGTTAGAACATTCGAATTCAGTCCAAACAGATTGCATTAGTTTAATGGCGTATCTTTATTATTGATGTGCACAATAATCTGGTTTCTTATGCGGAAGCATGCAAAGATCCACATAGTTTTTATCTCTTTTTCACGGCTGTACAGTGTTTTTCATCATTCGTGTGCTTGTTGGGCTCATGGTTTGTGTGTTTCTGATGAAAGCGTGTGCAACGCAACAGGTTAGACGAGGATTTCAGCACAGTGACAGTAATAATAATGGCTCTGAGAGTTTTGCTTTGGGCACTTTGGTAATTGGCCTGTTCTGAACAGGTTCTTTTTCAATGCTTTTATTTTGTAATCTTTTAAAAATCATCATCGTTTTTTAAAAAACCATCATCTTTTATCATTTTCTACATGGCTTGAGTTGGAAAAACCCCAAAAACAATTCAGTAAAAAAAACTATTAATTCATAGATTCGTTTTATTTATAGGTAGGTTTAAAATTTTCAGCTTTTTAGTTAATTTCAGGACTGTTTATTATTGAACAGCAGTTTAAAATGT
>NW_015557283.1:878830-880267 GCF_001515605.1 Sinocyclocheilus anshuiensis | reverse complement strand
GTTTCCTATCGTAACTATATCAAAACTTAATTTTTGATTAGTAATATGCATTGCTAAGAACTTCATTTGAACAACTTTAAAGATGATTTTCTCAATATTTAGATTTTTTTGCACCCTCAGATTCCAGATTTTCAAATAGTTGTATCTCAACCAAATATTGTCCGATCCTAACAAACCATACATCAATGGAAAGCTTATTTATTCAGCTTTCAGCTGATGTATAAATCTCAATTTTAAAAAATTGACCCTTATGACTGGTTTTGTGCTCACCTATACATTCATATAAATTCAAACCTAGCCTATATGACGATGTTAGAAAATAGAACTTTTACAGAAAACAGTTATTCCAAAGTTTATAATCAGCATTTTTAGTTCGTCTCAGCGCAGTTTTTCTCTGAATGACTGTAAGTATTAGTAATAGTGGTGTGGGTATTGATTGGTGATGTTTTTGTATTTGCGTCCGCAGCTTTAGCTGACCTGCAGTCATGGACCCGTCTTTACCTCCAGACCTGAACCCAGAGCCTGAACCGGCTCCAGACGTCACTCCACAAGCAGACACTGCTCACGATTCACCTGTCCAACCCACCCTGGACTCCAGCCAGGAACCGGCTTCAGATACGGCCCAGGAACCCTCTGCAGAACCAACCCTGAACCCAGAAGTAAAGCCAGAGCCCTCAGCACCAGAACTCACACCAGAACCACCGTTCCCAGCGCCGCCTCCAGCGGCCAACTCCTACAAGATCATGACCTTCAGACCCACCATGGAGGAGTTCAAGGACTTTGGGAAGTACATCGCTTATATCGAGACCCAAGGAGCTCATCGAGCCGGTCTGGCAAAGGTATGGAAGTTTGAGTTAAATTTCAATTTTAATTTGAATTAAAAGAATTATGGTGTGTTCACACCAGACGCGAATGTAATTATTCTCACGAGTAGATTACATACAAAGTCAACGCAAAGACGTGAATGACGCAAACGCACGATATTCGCCTCAATCGCGTCTTCCGCTCAATTAAAAAAATTTCAACGCGAGCAGAAAATTTGCATGACGCGTTCTGGTGCAAGCCAATCAGCGAAGAGCTTCTTGACACGTCCAGTTGAATCAGACAATGGAAGAGAACATTATTGCAGCCGTCTGTTATTATATAGGTCTGGAGCATAGAAAACAATTAAAATCAGTTGTAGTGGTAGTTGTATTTTATTAGCATGGCTACAGAGAAGCTGCTATCAATAATAAAAATAATAGTAATATAGACTTGCACAACTAATGCACAACACCGCTGTATGCTGCGTGAAAGACGCGTGCACATGGCGGAACATGTGAGAGACGCTCTGGATGAAAGCGCACTTTCACTCTCTGACAGCAGATGGCGCTAAACTGCAGAAATAATAATAATAATTCATTTAAATGCAGCCGTTACCCCGGAAAGCCTGTAAAT
>NW_015557283.1:869027-878735 GCF_001515605.1 Sinocyclocheilus anshuiensis | reverse complement strand
TTGCAAACCATACATCAATGGAAAGCTTATTTATTCAGCTTTCAGATGATGTATAAATCTCAATTTCGACTTGTGACTGGTTTTGTGGTCCAGTGTCACATATATTTACATATATATATATATATATATATATAACTTTGAATAATCAATTCTGTAAATGTATTTTTTCATATCTTCTGAACACTAAGATAGTCATTTTTGTTTTCTAAGGACTTGAGCAAACATAATGAAAAACGCTTGTGTCAGTTATCTAACTGTACGGTTATATTCTCGCTCAGGTTATTCCGCCGAAGGAGTGGAAGCCGCGGCGTTCCTATGAGACCATTGAAGAGATGGTCATTCCTGCTCCCATCATGCAAGTGGTGACCGGCCAATCAGGACTCTTCACTCAATACAACATCCAGAAGAAGTCCATGACGGTCGGAGAATATCGCAAACTGGCCAATAGTAAAAAGTACGCTTTGTTTGATCAAATCCAATTTTTATAATGTATACAACGTGGTTTCTTTGTAAAGTTGCCCTCTCTTATCTGGACCTTTATGTCAATAACGTGACTAAAATTTAAATTGTTTTTTGGGGGTATTTTTTCAAAAAGATTGACTGAATGGTGAAGTAAGTTTTTGAACAGTAAGATTTTTAATGTTTTTTAAAGAAGTCTCTTCTGGTCACCAAGCCTGCATTTATTTGATCCAAAATACAGAAATCTTCAGTGTCACATGATCCTTCAGAAATCATTCTAATATGCCGATTTGCTGCTCAAAAAACATTTATTATTATCATTGTTGAAAACAGCGGAGTAGATTTTTTTTCAGGTCTCTTTGATGAATAGAAAGTTCAGAAGAACAGCATTTATCTGAAATATAAATCTTTTGTAACATTATAAATGTCTTTATCATCACTTTTGATCAATTTAAAGCATCCTTGCAATTATTCTGACTCCAAGCTTTTGAATGGTAGAGTGTATAATGTTACAAAAGCTTTTTATTTGAGATAAATGCTGATCTTTGGATCTTTCTATGCAACAAAGAATCATGAAAAAAATGTACTCAACTGTTTTAAATATTAATAATAATAATAATAATACATATAATAAATGTTTTTAATTCAGCTTTTTGATCACAGGAATAAATGACATTTTAAAATATATTCAAATAGAAAGCAGTCATTTTAAATAAAAATTTCACAATATTGCTGTTTTTGATGAATTTTGGATCAAATAAATGCAGGCTTGGTGACCAGAAGAGAATTCTTTAAAAAACATTAAAAATCTTACTGTTCAAAAACTTTTGACCTGGTAGTGTAGATTTAATGTAAGTTTAATACTAAGTTTGCGCTTTTACTACAGCAAGTGTTTCATTGGTTCTTCAAGCTTGATTTATACTTTAACTTTGTGTTTTCTTGACCGATCTCAGGTACTGCACCCCTCAACACAAGGACTTTGATGACCTGGAAAGAAAGTACTGGAAAAACTTGACGTTTGTGTCGCCCATTTATGGCGCCGACATCAGCGGGTCCCTTTATGACCAGGTTAGTCACCTTTACTATGATTAGTGTTCAATAGGAAACTATGGTGATATACATTTTCTTTTAATATTTTATTTCAGTTAAAGCTTGTTTTATTTTAAAGGAGACATATTATGCCCCTTTTTACAATATGTAATATAAGCCTCTGGTGTCCCCAGAATGTGTCTGTAAAGTTTCAGCTCAAAATACTCCACAGATAATTTATTATATCATTTTGAAAATGCCTATTGAAAAAGGCTTACCAAAACAAAGTTACTGTGTTAATCTTTTTCACGTTTCCTTGGTTGGTAGATGCACCGTGGACCTGATTATAGCACTTAGAATATGTCACCTTTAAGTATGGATTTAGTTACTGTAATAACCTTGATGATTTTATCAATATGCATGTCTTTATGATGTTTTTTCTTCATCAGGACATCACGGAGTGGAACATCGGCCATCTGAACACTCTTCTGGACATGGTGGAGCAGGAGTGTGGGATCGTCATCGAGGGCGTCAACACGCCATACCTGTACTTTGGCATGTGGAAAACCACTTTCGCCTGGCACACGGAGGACATGGACCTCTACAGCATCAACTACCTGCATTTCGGCCAACCAAAGTCCTGGTGAGAGTCCTACATTCACTATATATCTGCGTTTAGTTGAGTGCAAAAAGATTCAGAGGAGTTTGTTGGCCATTTTTAACACTTGAACTACATTAAAGTGATTAAGTGTGATCAGATTTGGTAATTTTGGCAGTATTTGACCAAATATTGACTCTTTTCATGTGCATTCAGTAAATTTGTGTATAACTTTAATTGTAATTATGATTTTTAAATTCATGTTAGAAATACATTTTTTACGTTTTATATAAAAATGCACTCTGAAAATCGAAAAAAAAAGAAACAATTTGATTAAAAAAAAATTATATTACAGAAACCAGGGCTTAAAGTTCTCCGGCACTGTGCCGGATCTCCGGCGTGCAGCGTTTGGCTGCGGGAAAAAAAAAGATAGTCGTCTTACATTTAAAAACACTTGTTGATATCTACCAATGTATGAGAGGAACACAGCTTTCACTCTCAACCAAACTAACATTACTAGCCAATCAGAATGTTTTGCTCTTATAAACACGAGACACGTATAATACTATCCAATTGCAGAGTCGCAGCTGATGAATGGAAAAGAAGCCTGGGTCTCGAGCGCGACACATTGAAAAAGCTGCGACGCGTTCAAAGATTTCCATCTAGCATCATATTTACATAGAAAAGCTATTAAAAAAGCAGTGGAGCTTTGTAAACAGCTCAGAGTTATCAAGCCATCTCCATAAGAACGACATGATTGCCAGAACGAATTTACCGGGGATTTTTGAAAAGGTCCTGTTCACACATGATCTCTTAACGGTAATTTACCAGTAAAGACTGTATGTGTGAAAGGGGCTAAACTCTGCATATGCGGTGAGTTTGGGATGCTTAACGTTCATCTGGGAAAACTCACTTGATTTGTAACGTAAATCATTTAAACCTATGCCAACACAGGAGAATACATCAACATACGTCTAAATATGCGATTTATTGTACATTGCGATTTCAAAATAAAAGTTTCTGACTTTGTATGTGGCCAAATATTAAAATTAAATGGATTTAAACGTCGTTGAATCACATGAAATTGAACCAAGTATCTGCATTTTGTCTCATCTCGTGAGCTAAGTGTATTGTCACACCCCTAGTGTCTATGAGCATGATAAAGCTCATAATTTTCCAAGTGTATGATATAGCTTTCATTCTTCAGGTCGATCATATATTCATCAAAAAAAAAATCAGTTTGAATAAGGAAAGCGATAACTTTGCCATAGTATCCTTTCAAATGTTAAAGTTCCCACAGTCGTTGCATTCTTTGCATGTGCTGCACTTTATTTGTACCATTTTTGTTTTATTAGTTTATTTATTAGAATTTGAAAGATGATAACAACATTGATTGATTATTGAGATCTGATTTTAGTCCTTGAAAACCAAAAAAGTAGTGCAATAGGACAAAGCTAACCAGCAAAATTGATATCAAAAGCATCCTAAATGTTACATGTGTTTGCACCATATTGTAGTGAGTAAACTTTCTTGGTATTGTTTCAAATATCCCACCATAATCTGTAGTCTAAGCCTGTCAGGGGCTAATGGCAATGGCAGATACGTTACTAGTTAGTTTCTTTTTTTGTTTGCCAAATAACCCCGTGTATGTGTCCGCCCCCAGCAACCCCCAGAAAAAAGTTCAGGCTCAGGATTTGTTTTTTTTTTGTTTTTTTTGCTTTAACCCCTGAGTAACACACTTAATAATACGAGCCTCATATTTCTGCTTTTAATGATCTTACAAAAAATACTATAAAAACACAAAAATAACTTAAAATATATTTTTTTTATCTGTAAAATTACTTAAATCATCTTTTTTTTTTATATATTTTAGGAATCAGTGCTTTATGTGGTAAACAATATTATGCAACAAAATCTGTTGAAAACATTAATATATGGAGGTTTATAAGCATTACTTACAGATAAAAACAAGTCATTGCACTTACAGTTGTTATATTTGCTTTCTTTTCTTGTGCATTCAATGCATTTGTGCATAATCACACACACACACACACACACACACATATATATATATATATATAATTTTTATTTATTTATTTTTTTACATATTTTAGGAATCAATATTTCATGAGGTAAACAATATTATGTCACAAATGCTGATGAAAATGTTACATTAATATTTTGTTAAAATATGTCCATATCTGGAGGGTTTATAATGGTTTATAATAATTTTTCATTACTTACAGTTCAAAGCAAGTCAGTTTTATATTATATTTGCTTTATTTTCTTGTGCATTAAATACATTTGTGTATAGCTTTAATTATAATTTTAAAAATATGTTTTAGTAATCAATTTTTTGGTGGTAAACATTATTAAGGCACAAATACTGTTAAAATATTTCCATATCTGGAGGGTTTATAAATCATTTTGCACTACTTACTGTTAAAAACAAGTCATCACCATTAAAATTGTTATATTTGCTTTCTTTTCGAGTGCATTCAATACATTTGTGCATATATATAATTTTTTAAAACATATATTTTAGCAATCAATATTTTAATGAGGTAAACAATATTATGTCCCAAATGCTGATGAAAATGTTACATTAATATTTTTTTAAAATATTTCAATATCTGGAGGATTTATAAATCATTTTGCATTACTTAGTTAAAAACAAGTCATGACCATTAAAAATTGTTACATTTGTTTTAGTTTCTTGCGCATCCAGTAAGTTTGTGTATAATTATAATTTTTATATAGGTTTTATATGTGCATTTAGTTGAATTCTAAAGATTCAAAGGGGTTTTTTGGCCATTTTTTAACACACAAACTACATCACAGTGATTAAGTATGATCAGATTTGGTCATTTAGGCAGTGTTTAACCAAAAAGTGATTTGATGCTTGCCATATATGGGGCTTGTGAAGATAAAATTGCGGTCCATCAGTTTGATTGACATTTAGTGTCTCAAAAACTAGACTTTATGCTTGATTTTAGAGTACCAACGTGCCATGGATGTAATATGAAGAACCTTAAATGTAGATCAGCTTTCGGCCACTTGGAGGCGCTGTCGTCATTCACATCGGCTGTAGACGTTCGGGATGATGTCATCGAGAGAGATGAATCGTGTGGCGTTTGCTTTGTCTCACTGTATCTCGCTCTTGCCGCATTTAAACACACAACAGGCTCTTTATAGTGGAGCTGGTCGTTTCAGAAGCACTTGGTTGTGAAGTAAATCCTCTAGAGGATCGTTAGGGGTGATGTGTATGTATATGTGCTATGCTTTCAATGGATAGAAAGATAAATGCACATTGAAATCAAGGTTTTGACAAGAAGAGCTGTCAATTGTGGACTAAAAGTTGTGAAAACCAAGCATAATATCCCTTGATCCAAATCCGAATGCTGTTGAAATGACTCGGTATTTATTCTGTTGGTTTGTTTTCCTGAAGTTCAGCTTGACTTTTCCTCTCCATTCTTGCGGAGAAGCTTTAATACTGTATTTTGAGGTGCAGAATACACAATTTTCTGTCTGGGCTTCTTTCCTGTGCTGAAAGAGTTTAAATAAATATGCTTTTAGTGTCCTTTTTTTTTTTTTCCACATGTGAGATTTTTTCTTCACACACTCTCATGTTATATCTTCTCCCTGGTGTATCCCCTCTTTCGAGAAAGATGCAAGTGTGTTTTGCATACTTGTGCACTAGTCCTTGATGCCCTGGGTTTGTGTTGTCTTAAAGAAACCGCGTTCATTAGACGCAGCTGTTCTGTCAGTATCTCGGGATGTCGTACAGAGGGATATTTCATGCATCTGTGAGTCTCGTGTCTTTTAATCAAGCTGGAAAGCAGTAGTCAATCAAGGGTGTTTTTTTTGCCTTGGAAAAATTCATTTAAAAGTGGTCAGTGTTTTAGGAATTTGTAAAGTGAATGGCGTCGGGGCTTCAAAACATGCGTGAGATGAAAAGCATAATAGGTTGCATCACGAAATACTTTTAAGTAGAAAGTAGGAAGCAAGACTCCCACTAAATGGTAGAGTGTTTCCCAGGACTTAATGATATATTTTAATGATGCTGAGTGCTAAAATGTTATATTTATTGTGAGTGTAATCTATACAAAGTGCACTTTTAAAATTGTTAACCAATAATCACAAACAACTGGGAAAGTCATTTGAAATGCAAAGCTCAAATATAGTTTAATTGAGTTTCAATGAGAAATTGAGTATTTTTCACGTAATTGAACGTTAGTTGTTCAGGATTGAAAACTAACTAGTTTTTCATGAAATCAAAGAATTTTTCATAGTAAACTTTTAGAATTACACACTCTTTTGTCAGATCCTTTAATAAAAGTGCACGGACAACGACTAGTGCTTTTTGTACCAAAAATGATTTGTCAAACATCAATAATTTTTATCCTCACAATTTAGTAGAAGTACATAAATCCATCAATGTAAATGTTACACAAATGCAACTGCATCTGTTTGCTTTAAGGAAAGTTGTTGAATTCTTTATTTAATTTCAAAGCTTGTTAGCACAATATACCCTCATTTTAAAAATAATGTTATTGACCATTTTATTTTGTGCGTAGCTACCAATTGCAAAAGAGACCTCAGAGTTTGCATGTAAAAATAAGGTTTCTGTAATGAAAAAGTTCAGTTCCCTGATCAAAAGATGTGGGAACCTTAAAACTGTGAATAGTAAATGCAAATGCAAGAGGTAACATCAAGGACTCCTCATTTGAAAGTTGCACTAGGGCCAGCTTTAATGCTAGTGCTTGACACTGGTCTCTGTAGAGTTTAATGTATTGACATGAATCATGTTGAAAGGGTCGTAGTGTGTTTTTGGGTCAAGCTCTGGTAGGCACAGGTGCCCAAATGGATAAGGGTACAAAACTGTGATTCTTTAAGAGGTCTCGCTTGCTCTCTTGAGTATCTTTCAGTCCCCATTTCTTCTGTGTCCTCATATCTCTCTGAAGTGTTAGCTCTTGATGTCTCTAGCTAAGCATTCTCTCTTTCTCCCGCTCTCCGGAGGCCTTATCTCAAGTTAACTTTCTGCATAGCGGAGAACGACAAGGCTCGTGCACAGAAAAAAAGGAAAGAGGAGAAAATTTACTCACCCTTCAACTCAGCTTAATGCAACTATGTGTGCGCTCGTCCTCCCCACCCAAACACCCCCTTCTGCTTTTGAAATTGAATCCGTTTTACTTTTCTGGTAATTACAGTATGTTAACGTGTGTGTGGTATCTGTTTGCCTAACCCTCTGTTCAGCCACTGTGAAATTAACTTCATTTGCCTCCAACTCTCCTCCCATCAAAGTCATAATTCTCGCCGCCTCCTGAGATCTAGTGTCAGATTCTTAAAGATTGCGGAGTGGCCCAAAGTGGTGCGCACGCTGCCGGAAATAATCGCTGAGAGAGGGAGTGTCGCAGCCAAGGGAATAGCTTGATTCTTATTGCTTGTTTTCTTGTTCTTGTCCTCTTCAAGATGATGACAAATAAAAGCTTAACGCTGCCGGCGGCATCGGTGCCGTTTGGTAGGTAGGGGTTTTGTGTTTCCGCTGTGGGACTGGAGAGATATTGCATCTAGGAAGTGAAGTATGGAATTGTTTCATGGGCCATAAATGAGGTAAATGGGATGCATCCCTTACGTACGCCCAGGCACCCAAGTACCCTTGTCTCAAAATCTCAAACGGTGTTTAGTGGGCGCTTCTTGTTAATTTCATTGTTCCGGTGGTGCCTGTGGAACCTCAAGAGGCTAGAGGCTTTCCTCCAGGTGGGTGTTTCCAGTCACACCAAGCCAAGCCCCTCGGATTTACCTTGATTTCTGGTGCCCCCGGTGTGTTTGTTGTCAATATTTGCCTTCCTCCCCAGGCAGTTCCAGATCGAATAGAGCTTCTGCAACTTTCGGTTGCCAGATAGAGTTACTGTCAGCTTGATCTGGTGGGGTTAGTGGGGTGTAAGGATACTCCTGCTGGCAGGAACCATTCGTACCCTAATTACAGCTGCTCATCAGATCTAGCTTTTATCTGTAAGAAAAGGAGAGAAAGATCCATCTAATTGTTATTGATCTGTGGTGGCACCTCAAACACCAAATTGAATCCACTACCACCAGTGTCCTTAGAGTTGGGGTGGTTGTGGCCAGCCGTTCGATTTCCCAATGGCTCCGTCTTTGGTGTTCAAGGCAGTTCCCAATACATGCAACAGTGCACCACATCATGGGAATTGATTAGCATTCATATTTGCTGTAGGTGGAGGCCATTTATTGGCATCTCACTGCTTTGTAGTGTCTTGCACTGTTATAAGACACTGTATTAAGGTTTTAAGTAGTTCAATTTTAAAAACTAGTCTCGAGATCCCTGGGTGCTTAGATTTGGTATTAAATGTTTTTGAATCCAAGAATGAATCCTGTGCTATTAGTGTAATATCTACATGTACGTAGATCCCTACTAGGGGTGTAACGACTCTCGGTAAAAAACTGTACCGTTCTCCACCCACGGTTCGGCATGCACTTGCACTGCAGGTCAACTTAAATCTGACAACGCATCTGTAATATGGCTTGTTAAAGATAACAGCACGTAAAACAGGCAGAGTTCGGCTAATGCATGTTTCTGTCAACAGGTACACAATCTGGTTTCCCAATACATTACAACAACAGCGATGAACAAACCAGTCACTCTTTGTAAACTTTGTTCAATGCGAGTGCTGTATGCTCTAATATTACCAGTCATTTATGCCGTCATCACCCGGGTGTTGATTAGCATGCGCGCAGGTGAGACGTGTGATCTGTGTTTAAACTAAACTAATTTAAGCCTTGCTAGTTTAATCATTAAAGATCCAGATTTGTCTGTGCACTCCTCTGAAGCACCAAACCCGCGTCTCAGAGTGGGCAAATACTGAGTTCTCTTTCAAGACTTGTACTTGAATGGACAAATTATGTCAACATGCCTGTCTTGGTGAGTATCCCAGCAGACCGAATCGGTTGAACTTACAGTAGTGGATTTGTGCATTGTCTTAAAGTGACAGCACTTTCTTAATGTTAATCAAACAACAAAAGACAAGGAAATCACTCACTGCTCTTGATTGAATAGCTTTTGTAACTTCATCTTTAATTTAGACAGTCAAATATGCAATGTTATTTTACATTTGATTACTTTATTCAATTCATGTACTTAAAAACTGTTAGACCTCCCTAAAAAAACCCCCCTGAAAAGCACTGTTTATTTTATTTGTATTTGCTCTATTGTATTTATTTGTTCTGTTGATTGTAATTAGGTTATTGGTTCTTATTTTCTTTTTTTATTTGACAGTATAGTCCTTTTTCCCCCCTAAAATAGCACATACCAGACCGTACGGAAACGGTGACTCTAAAACCGTGATACGAAACGAACCGCGAGTAATTTGAACCGTTACACCCCTAATCCCTACACAATGACACTGTTTCCAAGAAATGCGGCAAGTATTTGAGTCCAGCGTCATCAAATTCAGGAGGAACAGAGTTAATTTCAGACATGGTGAATTATGATGTTGCGGCTACTAGGGATGTAACGATTAACCGCGAGCCAGTTGAAAATCGATTCAAATATGTGACGATTCAAATCGGTTGAGATGCTAAACAAATCGCGATTCAATTAGGGG
>NW_015557283.1:857223-866052 GCF_001515605.1 Sinocyclocheilus anshuiensis | reverse complement strand
AACCACTGATGCCAATAAAAAAAACACTGTACTTTTTGTACAGTTGTTATGATGCAAACAAGTGTGTACAGAAATACATATTTCATGCACACAGATTCTGTAGGAGCATTACATAATGTGTGTTCTAGACAGCTTAATATGTGCCATTTTCATTTCCTAGAGATTTTTATAAGTGCATTGACCTCCATAAACTCCGATTAACCAATGTAATTCAGCCTCCTATTGACTAGAAAAAAAGGGGATTATACAAATGGGCTCGATATGATCTGACGAGTAGACAGATTGCATAATCTGTGGCCATTTAGCTTCATTTTAGCTTCATTTTAGTCTGTCGCATGTTGGCATATGGTTGGTGCATTAGTATATGAGCATAACTTGAATTTTGCTCTGCAACAGCAGTGATAATCATTGTTTGTACAGGAACTGGGGTGAGAAACGAAATGAAGGTGATAAAACTGTGGGCACAGGGATAAAAATGATGCCTGGCGTCACAAAGGACAGTGGCTGGAGCCTCCACATGAAAATAGAGAGAAAGTTCAGAGAGAGTGCAGGCCTCTGCTGTAGCCGAGGGGAAAGTTCCCCCCCTCCAACCACCAAACCCGGCAGGGTTACATTCTTTCATCTGAGCTCACCGCCACACTTCCAGAAAGGAGCGAACAGGAAAAAGGCAGACAGTCTGACTGTTCCACGGACATAATCTCTGTAAGAGCCAAAAAAAATGAGAAGAAACTTTTCATAGGAAAGAAAAAGAAATCTCATTTTAATAGGGTTGGGCGATACCTACCAAATTGGCATCGGACGATGTCTGCAGTGAAACATCGTGATGGACGATGACATCAGGGGGTGGGGTTAGGGGTGTGCCCGAAGCGTGAAACAAATAACGCGTTCTACGGAGCCACTAAAAGTTTAGCCGCTTGCTAGTGGTAGCCTGTTGCATTACAGTAACGATTATAACGATTAACCGCGAGCCAGTTGAAAATCGATTCAAATATGTGACGATTCAAATCGGTTAACAAATCGCACAAATCGCGATACAATTGGAGTAGGAGTTTTTATGAATATATCTCTGGGGGAAATGGAAGCTTTAGCGCAAGTTCTACTAGGAAGACTTAATGCTACGTCACGCATTACAATTAGATCTAGCCAATCGTCACTCGACACGAGAAATATAAAAGTTCTTTACTCACCCTTCCTTGTGTTTGCAGAAACTGATGCTGATGTTCCCCTCCATCCTCCCCACCACCACCAGGTTCATTGGCCCTGTCCATGCAGGGGTTAAAAACTGCTCATGTTGCATGTATCCAGCATCTTTGTTTGGATAATGATTATTATTATGTTTAATGATTATTAAACATAATTATATCATTGTTTGGAAATGATTCACTCTCATTTTAAATGGAAAGAGCACAGACAAAGCCTTATTTTGTTTATATGAAGATATTTATTTTATTTGTGTTACTTATTTGATTTGGGGCTTGTTTTAAAATGTTAATTTAGTTTTGTTATTTACATTTACATTATATTTAAATTTTGTTATTTATCAGATGCTTTTATCCAAAGCGATTTACAAATGAGGACAATAAAGCAATCAAAACCAACAAAAGAGCAATAATATAAAGTGCTGTATTAGTATATTATTATAGTGTTATATTTCAATTTCACAAAGAAACATGCAGCATTTTGTCCAAGCAATAATAAAAGGACACATTTATTTATAATTTGTCTTAAACCTCATTTTGTAAAAAAAAAAAAGGAAAAAAGAATCGAATCATGAAATCAAAATCGTGAATCGAATCATGAGTTAAAGTGAATTGTTGCATCCCTATGCGCTACTGCTGATTCCATAATTATCTGAATATGGGAATCACAGGCTGCTAACTAACAGCTTTGTTCGCATCTCCATAGATCTTATTTCCGTCTTGTTCTTGTTCCCGTTTGGTTAGTGCATAGCCATGTCAAGCGCTTTCAGTTCCCATCCCTCTTTGTTTTCCCCCATGATTCTTGTACTTTTTCTCCTGTAACTTTTCAGTAAAAGCCACAACACATTGTGAAATAAAACAAACCCCTTCTTGTACATCCCATCAGCTGCATACAAACACAAACGTCTAATCTGTTCACTTGGTATTCAGTCGGCTTTCAGACGATCCTGCGCTTGTGTAGAGAAAACCACTGCTGTGAAATTGGCCCGTGGTTTAACTAGAAAGTACCACTCGCCCATAAAATCCCCGTTTTGCCTCCTGCCGCCAGTAGAGTGCAGTGTGGCGCCGCTCGAAACCCCTCCTGAAGCCGTTGTGAATGTGTGATTTGGAGCTGGAGCCCAGGGGAGGGTGATGCACCAGATTTACATTTGCGTTCAAGGCCTCGGGAGGGTTTCGGCTTTCCGGAAACTTGAGGAAATAATTAGGCTAATACAGACAATGTCAATAACGACGTCAAGCGAATTGAACCTTTAGCGGCACGGAAGATATTGTGCCGTTTCCTTCTCCAGCAAAACCGTTTCAAATTAAGCAGCACAGCACAATCTGTATTAGCGCTGCGCGTGTTTGAGCCGATTAGCTGAAATAAATTGCCTCTCGCGCAGTAATTTTCCAGGCTTTGTCTCGGTGACGTTTGAGTACTTTGTCTTTAAACTAGCGTGCAACTGGTGAATGTGAAATAGGGGTGAAATGTTCTCTGCGTGTTTCATGTTTTCGAGGGCTGTGTGATGTTCAGAGAGCAGTTCTCACAGAGAGGCGTCTCGCTGCGCGTCCCTCCAGTGTCTTTCCCTTTCGTCTTGTCCATTGATCCCGTTAATTGATCTCGTTTTTTTCCTCCTCACCGCAGGTATGCCATTCCTCCCGAGCACGGCAAGAGGTTGGAGCGGCTGGCGCAAGGTAAGACCTCACATCCGTTCGTTAGCGTGTCTCCATGCCGAAGTGGAACGTCGTAGGTTAGGCGATCAAAACAGAGGTCATTTACATACAGAAGTCTTAAAGGAAAAGGAGCGGGAACAGGATTAATGTTGGAAACTCGTTCACTTTTTGTTCCATACCTTTTTCTTTGGTGCAACAAATATAAATTATATATATATATATACAGTGTATATATACACACACACTCACATATATACATTTCAAAAATAAATAAACAAATAAAATGAAAATGTTAATAAAAATATATAATAAAACTAAAATAATACATGTAATATATAAAAAATAAAATAAATATATATGTCTATTATAAAATTATATTATATAATATTATGATATTATATGTATTAATAATACATAATATAATTTGAAGTGGATCAAAAAAGTTCATCAAAGTTGTCCTAAGAAAATTTTGTTTTAGGTTTTAGGACAACTTTGATTTAAAGGTTTTGATCCACTTCAAATGTTGACTAGTGTATATATGTATATGTATTTTAGTTCGATTAGTTTACATTCCGAGCCGATCTGTTTTGTTACCAGCGGCACAGGCAATAACGTCAGCTTTTCTCTCCGACGACCCCTTCTCTCTCACACACGTCTCATTCGCTCCGGTTAAATAGTGCTTGTATTGCGCAACGTTCAAATACATACAAAATTGTCAAAATGCCCGTCTTGGCGAGTATCCAGTTAAACACAGTCAGTTTTGGAACGTTAAATAGTTGAGAAAGAGAACGCATGTTGTGTAACAGTATATTGGGTCCGTGGATAAACTCTTAAAGGGACCGCAGTCCAATATTTATGCTGCTGTCTGTCATGTTAATCAAAGAACAAAAGACAAAGAAAACCACTTTCTGCTCTCGACTGAATACGTTTTATAACTTTAATGGTAAGCATTAATCTGTATTTAATTTTTACAATGAAGACTACAGAAATTAAAATAATCAAATGTAAAATAACACTGGATGTGTTATTTTACATTTGATTACTTTAATTTCTGTAGTATGAAAAACCTGAAAAACTTAGTTTCATAGCTCTCTTTATTCTATTGCATTTGTTTGTGCTGTTGTTTGCCCTTTTTTTATTTGTTATTTTATTACTGACTTTTTACTTGTGTTTTTTTATGAAAATAAAACTTTGCGTTGAAGAAAAGTAGATTTTTGTTTGTATATGCTGTCAATTATAGTTCTTAGAAAGAAAATCGGAATCGGCAAAAATCGGTATCGGCAGATAACACTAACAAAAAATCGAAAATTGCAATCGGTGCATCTCTAATATATATATATATACGCATACATACACACACACATATATATAATGTGTTATATTAGGCTTATTTATTTTGATGTATATATTATGTTTTATTTTTATATATACTTATATAATTAATGTATTTATATAACATTTGTTTATTATTGTATTTATTTTTTTAACATTGTTTCATGAAATTTTTTTTTTTGGTAGATTTAAACCCTTTTGGTGAAAAATGACTAAAAAGCACCATAACAGTAGTCCATATGAGCTGTACGCTGTATTTCACTTCTTTTGAAGTCGTACAATAAATTTGTGTGAGGAGTAATCTGCGAAATTTCTCAGTTTGTGTTTTACTGAAGGAAGAAAGCCATGCAGGTTTGAGGTTGAGTAAATGATGGCAGTAGTTCAGTATCGGATGAAGTATTCCTGCCTGAAAATCCTGTTCTTTTCCTGCCCCAAATAACACAGACGAAACATCGCAGTAATCCTGAACGAGGTGCTGGCAGAAAATCCTCTCCGCACCTCCCGAATATTCACGGCACTGTCTAGGAAAGCCCTGGCGTCTGCCTGTGGTTGTGTGGATTATGAGATGTGAAGATGTTTGTGCGTCTCTGAGATCTGAGGCTGCTGTACTTCAAAATGCTAGCATAACCCACACACGCTCCTGTCCCGCTTAAACAAACACCCCGCTTTAAACCAGCGAGCGAACTCGACATGATGAGCCGCGCAGAGACGCCACACAGAGAACACGTGTGTATATAAACACCAGCAGCGTTTTGACGCCATGACTTTTCTTTTTTTTTTCGCCCTTTGATGATTTATGATTTCTTTTACTGCCATCAAGCTATAATGCACTTCAGTTTTGATGCTCTGAAATAAATAAGACTTGTATCAATATATAGGATTATATATAGTTAGTATAAATCTTTTGGCTCATCTCTTTAGGAGTCTGCGAGATTTTTAAGTATTTAAAGTTTTATGATATATATTTATTTATTTATTTTTAAATACATTTCAAGTGCTAACTTACTGGTGAATTATGATTGTAATATAAAAAATTTTGTATATGCTGTCAATTATAGTTCTTAGAAAGAAAATCGGAATCGGCAAAAATCGGTATCGGCAGATAACACTAACAAAAAATCGAAAATTGCAATCGGTGCATCTCTAATATATATATATATATACGCATACATACACACACACATATATATAATGTGTTATATTAGGCTTATTTATTTTGATGTATATATTATGTTTTATTTTTATATATACTTATATAATTAATGTATTTATATAACATTTGTTTATTATTGTATTTATTTTTTTAACATTGTTTCATGAAATTTTTTTTTTTGGTAGATTTAAACCCTTTTGGTGAAAAATGACTAAAAAGCACCATAACAGTAGTCCATATGAGCTGTACGCTGTATTTCACTTCTTTTGAAGTCGTACAATAAATTTGTGTGAGGAGTAATCTGCGAAATTTCTCAGTTTGTGTTTTACTGAAGGAAGAAAGCCATGCAGGTTTGAGGTTGAGTAAATGATGGCAGTAGTTCAGTATCGGATGAAGTATTCCTGCCTGAAAATCCTGTTCTTTTCCTGCCCCAAATAACACAGACGAAACATCGCAGTAATCCTGAACGAGGTGCTGGCAGAAAATCCTCTCCGCACCTCCCGAATATTCACGGCACTGTCTAGGAAAGCCCTGGCGTCTGCCTGTGGTTGTGTGGATTATGAGATGTGAAGATGTTTGTGCGTCTCTGAGATCTGAGGCTGCTGTACTTCAAAACGCTAGCATAACCCACACACGCTCCTGTCCCACTTAAACAAACACCCCGCTTTAAACCAGCGAGCGAACTCGACATGATGAGCCGCGCAGAGACGCCACACAGAGAACACGTGTGTGTATATAAACACCAGCAGCGTTTTGACGCCATGACTCATCTTTTTTCGCCCTTTGATGATTTATGATTTCTTTTACTGCCATCAAGCTATAATGCACTTCAGTTTTGATGCTCTGAAATAAATAAGACTTGTATCAATATATAGGATTATATATAGTTAGTATAAATCTTTTGGCTCATCTCTTTAGGAGTCTGCGAGATTTTTAAGTATTTAAAGTTTTATGATATATATTTATTTATTTATTTTTAAATACATTTCAAGTGCTAACTTACTGGTGAATTATGATTGTAATATAAAAAATTAATAAATATCTTAATATTAAATTACATTGTTTATTCTGTTGTTTATAGATATAAATGCAAGTTGATTTTAAGTATTAGATTTTATATTTATTTTTAATATATCTATTTTAATTTTTATAATAAATATTTTGACATTATGTTTTATAAATATTCTTAACTTTGTTCTTTTTTATTTTTTATTCATGTGGTGTTTTCTTTTTATTGATATTTATATTAAATATTTTAACAGATTTGATAAATATATTTAATTTTATGTTGCATTTTTTAATGCTACATTTAGAATAAATTTAAGTGCTAACTTGTTGATTAATCACAATTGCAATATATATTTTCTATACAAATTTTAAATATTTTATCTCTCTTTTGAACATCTAGTTCCAACTGTTCTTTATAGATAAAAACCCAAGATGATTTTTAAATATTCGTATTTATCTTTATTTTAATATAAGTATTTTCTTTTTATTGATATTAAATATTTTAAAGTTGTATTTTATAATTTTTATTTTTTTCTTTAATTCTTGTTATATTTTATTTGTATCATTATTTCTATTAAATATTTTAACATTTTATACATTTTATTCTTTAATTCATTTTTGAATGCTATGTTTAGAATAAATTTAATTGCTAACTTATTCATGAATTGTGATTGCAATATATATTTTTTTATAAAATTACAAAATATTTTATCTTTCTATTAAACATTCATCTGCTCTTTATAAATATAAACCCAAGATGATTTTTTATAATATTAATTTCATTTATTTATATCTAGCTTTAATATATTGCCTTAATTTTATTTATATAAAATGTTAACACAATATTATTCTTATGTTTATTATATATATATATGTATGTGTGTGTGCATTTTTCTTTTAATTATTATTTATATAAAATATTTTAAAATTGTATAAATATTAAAAATTATATTTATTTTTTTTAATGCATTTAGACTAAATTTTTAGTGTTAACTTGTTTGATTTCTGCGTGAAACTGTCCACACGCGTTCCCGAAGGAGAATCGCAGTATTGAACTCAAACCGTCTCGAGGAGAGTCACAGAAACAGCGGTCTGTGCTAAAGCTTTCTGTTATGCAAGGCCTGGCACCGCTAATGGTTTATGCAAAACTGCTGTACTTCATACCCTGCATAAAAGCATCAGTCGCCTGGTTTTCACCATCACAGCGTCCTTTTCATCTTTTAAATGTGTCTTAAAGGACGAAACAAAGCAGCTCTTCAGCATAAATGAATGGCACAGTCTTACCTCAGCATGGGCTCTCCACACCTCTGTTCTCCTGCTCTTCTAATGACAGAACATCTGACGATATATTATTATCAGTCGCTGTGAATATGTATGAATAACATGCAACAGCAACACGAGAACAGGAGGAAAAAGACCAACTAGCATGATTTGCAACATTTTTGGCTGGATATGTTTTATGGTCATATAGTTATATAGATGAGCTAAAACCTAACAAACATGGACTAACAGACACAAAAGTTAATTTTTTTATATTGTTTATTTATCGATATTATTTTGTATATTAATCATCACAATAATTATATTTTTATTAAGAAAATAATTTTATGATTTTATTTATTATTTTTTGAATATCTCTTCATTATAGATATAGATATAAACCCAAGATTTTTTTTTTATATTTGTTTATATTTATTGTTATTATATGTATTTATATATATTTACATTTAAAATATATTGATATATATTTAAATTTATGTATTTTATATGTACATTTTAATATATTTGTATAAATGTTTATTTTTATGCTTTTATTTATTTTTAATGTTTAAAATAAAAATTAAATAATTTATTTTTAATATGCAATGTTCATTTTATTTATATTTATGTATTTTGTTATATGTATTTTTTATTTATTTATATTAAACATTTTAGTATATTTAATTAAAATCTTTTATTTTATTCTTTTATTTATTTTTTGAACATCCATTCATTGTATATATAAACCCTACAATGAATGTAGGGTTTATATTTATTTTAAAAATATATATTTTGTATTTTTATGATAATTTATATTAAATCTTTAAATATAATTTTATAAATGTTACATTTTATGCATATATTTTTTGTAGATATAAACAAATATTTAAAGTAAAAAGTACATATTTTTTCATCTTTTGAACATGTTTCTTTTGTTTTTTGTAGATATAAAATAAGATTGTTTTGTAAAATATGTTATTTATCGATTATATTTATTAGTAATATATTTTGTAAATTTTATTTTATTTATATTAAATATTTTTGCATTCTATAAATATTTTGAAACAATTTTTTATAAATGTATTGTATTATTATTTATAATTGTATTATTATTTTTAAATGTTTTAACATTTTGTACATTTTATATTGTGTGTGTGAGAGAGAGAGAGAGTGTGTGTGTGTGTGTGTGTGTGAGTGTGTGAGAGAGAGTGTGTGTGTGTGTGT
>NW_015557283.1:855098-856637 GCF_001515605.1 Sinocyclocheilus anshuiensis | reverse complement strand
TGTGTGTGTGTGTGTGAGAGAGTGTGTGTGTGTGTGTGTGTGAGTATGTGTGAAACGGTTCACACGCAGCTTTTGCGTACAAATACCGAAGGACAGCCGCTGCATTGATCGAAGAGATGCGAAACTTCACTTGTTTTAGAGAGATCTTGGAAACAATAGCGCGCTAAACCGAAGGAAATGGCAGACGGGTGGATGTACCGTCAAAGTTACTGTGGAAAAAGTTCTCTGCTAAGTGAAAATGACCCCAAATCTGCCATATTTAAGCCGGTAAAGCCACTTAATCGTGTGAGCGCTAATGATAGAGGCTGCGGATGAATCACGCGTGTTTGCGCTGTTGTGGCGGTTATCAGACCTTTTCTCTGTGTCGTAATGACCCTTATTGTAGTCTGTGGGCAGGAATGAGGAGACAATTATAATAATTAAAGGCTTTCAGCGTGATTCAGCGCGAGGCTGATGTAGTGACCCGCGGCGCACCGGACCGTCTGACGCACGAGCAAGCTTTTACCTGTAACCTCAAAACCGGTGATTACACGTTACGCTCGTAATCAGCCCTCGCTCGTCACTGACTCTCGCTTTACCGAGTCTCCACTGATGATTTCACTGGAATAGCTTTATGTCGACTCTGTGCTAAAACCCTGCTCTAGACTGATGGCATGCTAACCATTAACATTTATGCTAAACGACTGATTCGGAAAAGGAAACTTAAAGGGGTCATATGATGCTGCTAAAAAAGAACATTATGTTGTGTATTTGGTGTAATGGAATATCTCTTTGGATTTGAGACTTTAGTCTTTGCAACTTTACAGATCTTCTTTATGCACCAAGAGCTTGTAACACTCCAAAGAGAAAGGAAAAATTTAAATCGCGTCATATGACCCCTTTAAAGTTGATTCCAGTAGTTTTGCATTAGCATGTTTGTAATGATGTTGCAGACTTCAGTGTAAACTCACACAGGACAGTGATATTGGGTTTAATCATCCTTTTTCAACATTTTATTGATATATGACCAAAATTATTAATAGTAACAATAGTACTAATTATTATTATTATTATGCTTATTTCAAGTTGTCATATAATAATATGAAACACATTCCATAAAGACATTACAATTTCTTCCTCTTATTATTCTTTAATAACTGGAATTGATAAAAAATAATTAATCCATTTTATGGAATGAGTTTATATATAAACATTTTATAAGGAACATCTTGCAATCTTAAAAATATATGTAGGTGTGATTTTATTTTTAAAGTTAATAATAATAACAAATAATAATAATAATATGCTTTAATATACATTTTTATATATTTAATATATTTATAATGTATTGTTACAAATATTGTTGTAGCATAAAACAAATTATCATATAATATGAGCCAAATTCCATAAAGATTTTACAGTATTTATTATTCAGTATATAATTATTTATTATACAGTATTAATATTATTCTTGTTTTGTAATATTTCAAATAAATTTAAAATTATTTTATTTATTTATTTATTCCTATGTGAAATTTATAAGAAGCATCATGCAATCTC
>NW_015557283.1:850832-855071 GCF_001515605.1 Sinocyclocheilus anshuiensis | reverse complement strand
TAATGAAAATTAAATGCATATATATATATATATATATTTATTATATGTATATATAAATATATATATATAATTATTATGATATCACAGTTATGACATAGTAAAATAAATATTATCATTATTATAATTTATTTATACCTGCACCGTTTGTCCTCTAAAAATCATCAGTCTGTTTATTTCAGAGTTTCATCCGTTGGCATTTTTCTCATTCTCTCTCTTTGCTGTTTGTCGTTTTCTGCAGGCTTTTTCCCAGGAAGTTCTCAGGGCTGCGACGCGTTTCTCCGTCACAAGATGACCCTCCTTTCTCCATCGATCCTGAAGAAATACAGCATCCCCTTTGACAGAGTGAGTTATTCACCCATTACATCACTTCCTGTCACTGACAGCACAAATGTTCATTCAGATAATATGGCGGGAGATAAGTGGCATATCATAGAGGTTCACAAAATCAAGTAGTGGGAAATCTTTATGCAATGTGCTGTATGTTTTTATGTTATAATTTGCAGTACATTATAAAAACATTAAAAGTGTAATGATGATAATTGAACTATAAATCAAAATGTTATAAAAATTGTTTTTATTTATTTATCATTATTATTATTAGTAGTAGTAATATTAATACATAAAGTATTACTGAAGTAATAATAATAAATATATATGTATGTATTTAACTTATTTACAATTGATCATTATTGTTCTATTAATATATTTATAATTGTATTGTGCAGTATTGATTTCTATTTCATGTTATGTGATATGTTATGTGATTTGTGTAATACTTATAAATTATAAACACGTTAAAATGTAATAGTAATAATAATAAAAATAATAAAAGTACATAAAAAACAACAATAATTTATATGATATTTATTATTAAAAAAAAAAATTACTGATATAATAAAATAATAAATGTGTATTATTTCAATTTACAATTTGTTGCTATTGAATTATATTTTATTATTATGTAGATTATCACATAATAGCATGAAACAAAATAAAGATTTTTACACTGTTTGATTTAATGTTAATTGTGAACCTCTATGATTAACATTTGCATGGATAAAAATCGTAAATTTTTTAATTATTACCAACTTTGAGATAATAATAATAATAATTTCTAATTATTATTCATAGTTTCTCATAGTTTTGTAATAACTTTAATGAATTAATTATTACACACGTGTCGGATGTGATTATATCTAAATAAATAAAAAAACATTATTTCACAGAGAAAAATTTATTTGTAAATTGTTCATAAAATCATGAAAAAAGTAATTTATGCATGTTTTATGAATGATTTACATAAATTCAGTCTATTAGTTTTTAACAATTTCTTGTTTTAAATGTTCGTGTTTAACGAAAGACATTTTTTATGTGTGTATATACGATCAACTTATAACTTCGTTCTGCCCATGCATCAGTAAAATAACCTAATAAAGCTAATTTATTTATTGTAATTTGTATAATACATTTTCATTAATTTAATAATATTAATAACTAAATACATTTAACAATAAACATTATATTCATATTTCATTGAATTGAAATCTACAATTTTAAATTTTTTTGGTTTTGTGAACTATTTATAACTCAGTTCTGCTCATGTTTCATTAATACGCCAGTAAAAGAAGCTAATAAAGCTAATTTTTTAGCTTCCTTCACTGACTTACCAATAACGATTTTCTCTGTAAATTATTCGTAATATTGCATATTTAAGTTCAGTAACTTGCGATTGTAAAATGAGAGCATTTCAGTCATTTTTACCTGGGGAAACATTTCTATGCATTTTAGCGAACGTAAGGTGCGCTTTGAATGTTAATTTTAATGTAGGCCACAGCGTTCAAAAATGCAAATGCTAATTATTTTTAGTTAATACGACAATTTTTGTTAGAATGTTTTTTTAACAGACAGTTTGCACAAATTTTCGGCTTGTGTTTCATTAATACACCAGTAAAAGAAGCTAATAAAGCTAATTTTATTAGCTTCCGTAATTTTTTGTTAAAGAATCACAAGAAAATAAAATTTTCTGTGGAAATTTGTTGCGACTATTTTCATTAGAAATGTTTTTTAACGAACAATTTACACAAACATTCTGCTTGTGTTTCATTAATACACCAGTAAAATAAGCTGATAAAGCTAATTTTATTAGCTTCTGACATTTTTTTGTTTGTTATAGAAACACAAGCAAATTGAATTTTGTGAAAATTTGTTTGCGACAATTAGAATGTTTTTTTTAATAAACGATTAACGCAAACTTTCTGATTGTTTCATTAATACACCAGTAAAAGAAGCTAATAAAGCTAATTTTATTAGCTTCTGTCAATTTTGAAAGAAACACAAGCAAATTGAATTTTCGGTGGAAATTTGTTGCGACTATTTTCATTAGAAATGTTTTTTAACGAACAATTCTGCTTGTGTTTCATTAATACAGCATTAAACAGAAGCTAACAACAGTAACTTTGCTAGCTTCTCTTATTGGCTTATTAAAAAAAAAAAACACAAGCCAAGTGAATTTTTTATGCAAATTGTCGCAAAGTTTTTCATTAGAATGATTTTTTTTTTTAACAAACGATTTACGCAAAATTTCTGATTGTTTCATTAATACACCAGTAAAAGAAGCTAATGAAGCTAAGTTTATTAGCTTCTGTCATTTTGTTAATGAAACACAAGCTAAGGGATTTTTCTGTGGAAGTTGTTGCGACTATTTTCATTAGAAATGGTTTTTAACGAACAATTTACACAAACATTCTGCTTGCGTTTCATGCTGAGTAAAAGAAGCTAATAAAGCAAATTTTACTAGCTTCTCTCATTGGCTTATTACTGAAATGTGTTGCGACTACTTTCATCAGAATTGTTTTACGAACAATTTACACAAACGTTAGCGGTACACACACACTTTAGACTTTTTTTGTGAGTGTTTATTTGCACGTTTGTTAAATAAAAATCATTTTTTAGAAGTAAGCTGTGTGTTGTGCACGTTAGCCTTGCTAACTAATTTTTCATGTACATATTTCTGTTTTTGTTAAAGAAAAAACATCTGTTAGATAGCTAAACTTGGTCGCTTTTTTGGGAGTATAGGGAGTCTCTGAAGGCGTGTTTTGCATGCTAATGCTAGTATAGGTCGCAGCGCTAATGTCACGGGCTGCCTGCGCAGAAATTGTAGCATTAGCATTTAGCTTCGCATACAAAGATGACGAGGGTGGTAAACTAAAGTGCTGTGACTCCTCACACATCATTTTATGTGTATTTACGCAACGAACGTGATCTATACGCCAACCACGGACGCTGCCATTGGCTGCATCGCGGATTACATTTCATTATAAAACGGATAGTTCTGGTCCTTGATGGAAGCGGGCGTGAAGCCCCGTGAAGCCGTGGTTTACAGTGAATTTATAACAGCTAAGGGGGTTTTAGGCACTCCGCTTCGCGTCATACCTAACAAAGCACCTTAGCTGTTATAAATTCACTGTAAACCACGGCTTCTTGGGGCTTATTGCTTTAATTTATTCCGCCGCCCACTTCCATCCGTGCAAATTAGTCTTTTTTTTGTTTTTTTTTCTTTCTCAAGGGATAATTCCCATTGTCAGGAGCCCGAGACCCTCACAGTGAGATTAAAATGGGAATAAATCTCTATAATGAGGCTAGATAAAGTTCAGCGCTGCTATGCAATCCTGATTTTCACGGTCATACGATGGATGTTATTGTCACTTTTGAGTCGACGTGACACTCGGTGGAGTTGGAGTGAGATGAAACCGAGAGGGAGATGCTGAAGTGTTGATCTCAGCAGGTTCCTGTCTGTCTGTCTCTCTCCGTGTGTCTGGGGACGTTATTAGAGCTTCAGCTCAAACTCCTGCTAGCGAACAGTCGGCGAGAGTGTGAGAAACCCAGCAAGGAGAATCATGCATTAAGTTTCATCTGCTCCACCATTATGGTGACAGTTAAGACCGTTACGATACGTAATACCAGACTTAATACCAATATAAAGCATGATTTCTGGATGGTGTACCGTGGTTTCCTTTGAAATGCCTTGCGGTAACGTCAACATGAACTCAAAATTTACTTTTTTCTTGTTGAAAAGCCTGTCACGCGCTGGAATAGGACTCATTTTGGAAGTAAAATCGGTTGCAAATTATTTCATGATTTTAAGGGATTTCAGAGTGCCTTGGTATTTTTGTCTGCTACTTTTTTTTTTTTAGTTCAGATCAGTTTTTTTGTGACTTTCGGGTCCTGTTTTTGGTCGTC
>NW_015557283.1:834252-850822 GCF_001515605.1 Sinocyclocheilus anshuiensis | reverse complement strand
TGCATTTAATATTTGGGTGGGGTGGGGGGGGGCCTTAAAAATAAAAGTACATTTAAAAGAATTAATAAAATGTAAATGTATTATTGTAAGTTTAAGTTTACTTTTTAATTTAAATTAGTTATGTTTTTATTTATTTTAAATGTTATTAATAATTGTATTTTATTTAAAATAAAATAATACTTTTATATACATTTCTGCAAAATTCAAATGCAGCTATTCACTAGGTCACTTGTATTTTTATTAAAGTATTTTTTTTATTTATAATATTTTTAGATCCGATTTTGTTTTTTGTAATTCGAATTTATACCATAATACCTGACTTTATTTTTAAATTAAAAATACATTTTATTTTAAGTAATTTTTATTAATTTAGATGACTTATTCTTTCTTTCAATTCAGTTAAAATTAATAATATTTTCATATACATTTCTGCAAAATTCACTTGTTTTATTAAATATGTTGTGTATATAATCACATTTTTTTATTGTAATGCAAATTTACACCATAAATTTGGACTTTATTGCTTTATTACAATTTAATTTTATCTTAAAAGTTAATTAACTTTCTTTCAAATCAGTTAAAATTATTTCATTTAAAATGAGTAATACCTTTATATACATTTCTGCAAAATACAAATGCTAGTTATTCGCTGTGTATTAAACTTTGTATATATAATTTTTTCGCAATCAGATTTTTTTACTGTAATGTACACCGTAATACCTGACGTTATTTTTAAATTAAAAGTACATTTTTTTTTTTCAAAATTAATTTTATTATTTTAGTTTACTTTTTTCCTTTCACTTCAAATGAAAATTATTTTTATTGTCATATTTTATTACACTGTTTTTCATGTTGATTTTCGTTGACATTTTTTGTTCGTTAGTTGTTTTCTCGTCTCATATATGAAATTCTATCATTTTTTTGTAATAACAGAAAGCAGTACTTTTTGTAGTAACCCAACTCATAATCTAACTTCGTTAAGTGTGCGAACACACCCTAGGGCCAATTCTATGAAAACACCAGACACGTAGCAGTGAAATATGTCTCCGAACGGCATTAATGAATCTGACTTTCTTTCTAATGGACGCCAGCATGACGCTGAAGCGTGACTCCACCGATCGCAAAGCAAGAAAACGGAGTGAAATGAAAATATTCATTAGCTAAGGCCGGCTAACTCTCTGCCATGCTTAGCACCTCGTAGCGTCTGAAATATCTTTCCAGCGTTTATTCTGGCCGCTGGCAGCCGAGGAAGAGACGATGAATGTATGGAGAAAACGAGAGGGGAGGCTGACGATTTCTCACAGCAAATTTATTTTCCCATCAGCCGCTAATGGCTACAGATATTAGCGCTGGAAGCCGCCGTGTTTCTCAGTCTCGGCTGATTTTCCCGCGACGGCTTTTTCTCCCTCTAAAGTGTCGTTTGCAGCTTAATTCAGCGGTTATTGGCTCTTTCATCAAAGTACAGTTCAGTGTTGCCTTCGCCCAGATTACTGTAGAGCTCAGTGAAATTAATAAAATGTGGGGTAACGGAGCAATAGCTGGGAAAAAATTAAACGTCCAGCACTTCCATCTTCAGAGACACATGCGTCCCAATGAGCCGAGGGCTTCATGATTATTAGCACATGAGCAGAATTGACAATAAAGTGCTGCAGATACTGACATTCAAACTCCAGTTATTCGCAAAGACACTTGCCTTCATTTATATATATAATATTTGTGCAATCAGATTTTTTTTTAATGTAAATTTACACCATGATTAGGGTTGCAAAAAGGTGGAAAGTTTCTAGTAAATTTCGGAAATATTCCAGAAATTTTGGAAACTTTCCAGGATTTTCTTTTTTAATATTCCAGGGATTTTTGGAAAGTTTCCGGAAATTTACCGGAAATTTTCCACCCCTTTGCAACCCTAACCAATGATACTTGACTTTTTTATTTTAATTCAATTTATTCATTATTTATTATACTTTTTACACATTTGTTACTTTTGTTCATTAATTTGTTCATCATTTTTCTTTAATTCCTTCATTTTGTTCTTTCACATTCTTATTTCTTTCTCTTGCTTTTGTGCAGGTATTTATATATTTTTTTTAGTTGACTTTATTTTTTGAATCATTCGTTTATTAATTAAACTTAAATGTAATGAAAGCAACAAAAGAAATAGGTTGTTTGTTTTGTTTATATTTTGTCCATTCATCATTTTCTTAAATTCGTTATTTGTTCTTTACTATTTGTAATTATTTCTCTTGCTTTTGTGTTTTTTATTTTTAATTTTGTTGACTTTTTAACTAATTTGTAATTACTTGTATTTTAGTTAATTAAAAATAAAATGTAAGAAAAGTAACAAGAAATAGGTTGTTTCATTTCTTTTTTTTTGCTCATTCATAATTTTTCTTTAGTTTGTTTGTTGTTTCATATTATTAATTGTTTTATTATTAATTATTAATCTTGTTTTTGCGTATTTTTTCATGATAAAACGCTGCACTTTTTAAAGTTAATACCTCACTTTTTAATTAAACAAATTTTAATTTAAGTCAGTTTTATTATGTTAGTTGTCCTCTTAATTTTTTAATTGCTAATTTATTAATTGCTAATTTATTAATTAAATAATAACAATTATAATAATAAAAGTACTTTGTTCCTTTGTTTATTCATTGGTTCACATCAATTTTCTTTAATTTGTGTTAATTTGTATTTCATTTGACTGTTTGTTTAGTACCTGACTTTTTGTTTTAATTCAATTTAATTTAAAAGTATTAATTTGTATTTTCATTTTTTTAAATTATTCATTAATTAAAAAGCTAATAAAAGTAATAAATTGTTTGTTCCTTTTGTTCCTTTTTTTGTTTATTTATCAATTCTTCACATAATTCATTTTTCATTATTTCGTTCTTTCACATTTTTTCTCTTGCTTTTTTGCGTATACTATTTTAGCAATTTGTTCGCTATAAAACGCTGTACTTTTTACAGTCCCACGACATCGGCATAAGAATCTAAATTTGATTTAAAAGTTAATTTAATTATCTTAGTTGACCTATTAATTTCAATCATTAATTTATTAATTAAATAATAAAAATGATAATAATAAAACTAGTTTCTTTCATTTTGTTCATCATTCGTTCACATCCATTTTCTTTATTTGGTGTTAATTTAAGTCAAAAACATTTGATTTTTTTGTTTTAGTGCATCATTACTTTTAAATTAAACTGAATTAAAACAGTCTTTATTTGTATTTCGTTTGACTTTTTTTAAAATTATTAATTTATTTAAATAGCTAATAAAAATAAGTTGTTTCTTTCGTTTCTTTTTTTTTTTCACATTCTTTCTCATGCAATTTATTCGCTATAAAGCGCTGTACTTTTTCCAGTTCCCCGAATCTAATTCTCCCAGTTCAGTGTAGTTTACTGTATTAAATTAATTTTGTGTAATTGCGAGATTCCATGCCACAATCAGCGCAGGTAACGTGAAACAGTTTCAGAGATTTTGCGCGTGGACCTCGTCGTGATGATTTTGTCATTGTTGTCTTTCTTCCGCAGATCACGCAGGAGGAGGGCGAGTTCATGATCACGTTTCCGTACGGATATCACGCCGGATTCAACCATGGCTTCAACTGCGCCGAGTCCACGAACTTCGCAACCCTGCGCTGGATCGACTACGGCAAGATGGCCACGCAGGTGAGCGTAAAGCCTCGTACACACCAGGACGATTATCGCGAGTGCTTATCGCCAACGTTTTTCCACGCGTCTTTTGTGTTCATACCCAAGCGATTTTCGCTGGCGATGAACGGAGTCAGACGCACCTCTCCCGCAGCGGCGTCTGCACTTCACACGTTATGCTCGCGGGCGCGAATTAACCATCACAGACGGCTGCATTCGAGTCTTCAAGGCATTTTAGAACACAACATCATCAAGTAAGTAACTTTAACGAATGTTACAGTATTCACTGTAGTTGTCCGCTAGTAAAAACATAGTTTTATCAGTCATTATCCGTGTATACCATTGTTTTGCGGTTACTACAGTTCAGTGGATCAGGAGGCGCTGGCTGGTGTGTGACTGAGTGGAGGCGGGACTAATTTGCATATTCATAGATCCGCGTATAGTAAATGAGGCAAGGGTGTAGAGTTACATTCAAGCAATTTTAAGGCATGATAAAATTATTTTCACAAGAAAAAACATTTAAATATGTCATTTTGATGATCAAAGATAAGTTTTAAGGGATAAAATATTTGACTACAGGGGGACTTTAAAAAAATTACGCTTTCACGCCTCACGTTTTGCGCAGTGTGCACGCTCACATTGGCGCCCTTTGTTTAGTCATGAGGCGTTAAACATCGGCGATAATCGCCCGCGATATTCGTCCCGCTGTGAACAAGCCTTAAGGCTAAGTTCACACTACACGACTTTAAACGTCGGCAGATCGCTGTGCTGTTCAGACTACATGACTTGATTGTCTGTCTTTAAGTCGTTGTGTTGTTCACACTACGTGACTCTATGTAAATTATCTGCAACCGGGAGTTACACCACACGAGCTGACAACAACTCTGTCACCCAATGACTCTACAAACCACGTTTGTCAGGAAAACACGCGAGAATTGTAACGGGAGTGACGCACAACAACACGTGAAACAGGAGCACCTCACAGTCCATTCACACTCCTCCTTCCGCTTCATCCGGCCATTCTTTTGCATTCATTCATTCATTCTTTCTTTCGTTCTTGCTGCTTCGCTCCTGATTCAGTTTGTTCGTTCATTCGGTCTCGTTTACATTTGTATTATTTTGTCAATTCTTAAAATAATTTTCATTTCGTCTTTAATTCGTTCATTCGTTCCTTTGCTTATTTGTTTATTCTTTTGCAGTTTTCAGTTTCTTTCATGTCTTTCACATCCTTTCAGACTTCCATTTGTTTCTTTCTTTCTTGTTTGTTCTTTTCATTTGTCCTCATGTGCTCATGTGTTCTGTCTTTTCATTAGTTTGTCATTTCTTTTTATTTTTGTTTGTCCTTTCTCTGTTCTTGTAGTTTGTTTTTTTTTGTCTTCGTTGGTTCTTTCTTTACAATCTTTTTGTTTGTTCTTTTTTTTCTTTTTGTTTGTTCTTTCTTTTTGTTCTTTTAGTTTGTTTTTTTTAATTTTTATTTGTCCTTTATTTTTGTTTGTTCTTTCTTTTTGTTCTTTTAGTTTGTTTTTCTTTTAGTTTGCTCTCTTTTTATTCGTTCACTTTGTTCTTTTTCTTTCTTTTCATTTGTTTTTTTTGTTTCTTTTAGTTGGTTCTCTTTTTTTACAATCTCATTGTTTGTTCTTTTTGTTTCATTTTGTTTGTCCTTTTCGTTCTTTTAGTTTTTTCTCTTTTTATTCTTTCTGTTTGTTCTTTTTCTTTCTTTTTCTTTGTTTTTTTTGTTTGCCCTTTTCATTTGTTTTTCTTTTTATTTGTTCTTTCTTTTTATTCTTTCTGTTTGCTCTTTTTCTTTCTTTTCATTTGTCCTTTTAGTTTGTTCTTTCTTTTCGTTTGTTTTTTTCTTTTGTCCTTTTCTTTTTTGTTTCTCTTCATTTGTCCTTTTCATTTTTTTCTTTTCGTTTGTCCTTTTTCGGGGGTTTTTTTCCTCTTCTCTTTTGTTCTTTCTTCTCGTTTGTTTTCACTTGTCCTTTTCATTTTTCCTTTCTCTTTGTTTGTTCTTTTCGTTTGCGTTTCTTTTCGTTTCTCTCTCTCTCTCTCTTATATCACACGCACACGTGGGTGGTTTTTCCCGATCGTGTTGGCATTTAGAGGTTCTCGTCACACGTGAGCCGCGCGGCTGGTGATCTGCAGTGATTAGTGACGCGCGGCTAATTAAAGCACATGAGCGGATCTTCAGATTGAATCTCTCTCGTGTCGCTCAACAGTCCTCTCATTATTATATCTTCTACAGGCGTATCTTCATTACTCAGAGCCCTAAACCTGCACATTCATGAAATAAGACTGATTTCTGGCCTATTACAGAATGATACTTAGTCACACTTTAATGAAAAGATAAACAAACGAAAGGACAAACGAAGAGAAAAAAATGAAAAGAACAAAAAGAAAGAAAAAGAACAGAAAGAACAAATTAATAGAAAGAAAAAGAACAGACCGAAAGAATAAACGAAAAGAAAAAAAAATAGAACAAAAAGAACAATCAGAAAGAACAAATGAAAAGAATGAACAGTCGAAAAGAAAACAAACAAACTAAAAGAACAAAAAGAAAGGACAAATGAAAAGAAAGAAAAAGAACAAACAGAAAGTATAAAAAGAACAAACAAACAATAGAAAAAAGCAAAAAGAAACAGAACAAACAGAAAGGACAAATAAAAAGAAAAAACTAAAAGAACAAACATAAAGAAAGGACAAATGAAAATAAAGAAAAAGAACAAACAAAAAGATTGGAAGGAAAGAACCAACGACAAAAAACAAATGAAAAGGACAAACTAAAAGGACAAAAATAAAAAGAACGAAAGGACAAACGAACTAATCAAAAGACAGAATAGTGTTGCGTACATTTGTTTTTGTCGTCCACACATATATATTTACATTATACATTTTTATGCATGAAAAATGAACATTTTTTTAATGGTGCTGTGAATGAATCCTTGAATCGGAGAGAAAATCGCATTAAAATCATTGTGATATTCACAGTGTTGCTCAGTTTTCTATCGTGTTGTGAGATCTCAGAGAAACGGGTTATAATCCACCTGAACGGCTCGTGTAATGGCCAGACCTGGTCTAGAAAGAGAGACGGGATGAGTTTACAGCGTTATTAACATGTTCATCTCAGATGCTCTGTTGTCTTCAGAGGCCTGTGATTGTGTCCTCTATTTCCATTTATTGGCTCAGCAGTGAGAAATACAACAATAAAAGAGATTGATCCCGGAGAGTTCAGTGTCAGTATAATAGGTTTTTCTTTGTCGTCTTTTTTTTTTTCCAACTTTTTTTTTAAAGTGTAAAAACTTTTATACTCGCTTCATCTTAAATTCTTTTTTTTTCTTTCTTTCTTTCTTTTTTTTTTGTTTCATTTTAAATTTGTATAATGTAATTTATTTTCTGCAGGGATGCATCAAATTGATCAAAAGCTAAAATAAAGACATTTATAATCTTACAAAAGATTTCCATTTAAAATTAATGCAGTTTTTTAATTTTATTTTCTATTTATCAAAGAATCCTAATAAATTCAGCATTGCATCACAGGAATAAATTACATTTTACCATATGTTCACATAGAAAGTTATTATTTTAAACTGTAATGATATTTCAAAATATTAAAATTTTTACTGTAATTTTTTATCAAATTAAAGCAGAAGTGGTGAGCAAGAAGAGACTTCTTTCAAAAAATGTATAAAAAAAAAATACTATACTATACATTAATATATATATTTAAATAAAATACAATTGAAATGTTAATTGTTATATTTCTTTGAAAGTTGCTAAGAGCAGATTTAATGTAAATTTGAAGTGGAAGATTTCAATAACAAAATAAATAAATAAATAAATGTTATTCGGATGTTTGTGCAAATTGGCTAAAAACCTACTTCTTTCAAAAACATAAAATAGTGCCTCATTTTTTTTTGCAGATATTTTGTAGAATATACATTGCCAATATATATTGCATATGTATTGGAATTGCAAAATATATATTTTTTTCATTATTTAAGTATTCCACTACAAATTTAATTTAAATACTTTGCAACTGGAGTTGTTTAAAAATGTATTTATTTTTTACATTTAAAATTGTATTTCATTTAAATAGTTTTATATATTTTAGTTGCTATTATTTATATATTACTTTATGCACACAGTGACACTTTTTTTATATGGTTTTTAATTTTTTATTGTTGTAGTTTAAAATAATCACAATACATGCATTTCCTTTTATTTTTTATTTATTTTTACTCTTTAAAAAATATTGATCTCCCTATTGTCACAATTTTCGTTAAGGAAATGTAGCTTGTAAAACCTGCAGTATTTTGGAAACAGCTGAGTCCCAGTTACGCTCCTGAAAAATGTTCGCAGCATGATTGTACTTTTAGTTTAGGTTGGTTCTTCTCCTCAGCACTGCTTGTTTTCTAGGTGGAGTCTGATCCTTCCAGTCGGGCTGGAAATGCATTTCTGAGCATAATATGGCAAAGCCCTGGAGTTACGCTGTGAGACATTGACATTTCGGAGTGAAGAATAGCGCTTGTTGCCGTTATTATGCCCTGACACACACACACACACACACACACAGTGTTTGTCTTCACTTCAGCTGCAGAATGTTTCTGGTAATTGAACAGCAGCTCCGGCGCGGCGCTGGAAATAGCGGCCCGATGTAATACAGCCGAGTGCAGCTCGCAGGAAAATGACTTTTATTTCCTCCGTCTCTCTCTCTCTCTCTCTCGCTGTTGATTGAGAGATGTTGATTTGTGCGCTTTTCACTTCGATCCACGCCATGCAAACTCAATGCAATTAAAAGCCCGTGTCACAGTTGTCGGCGCTGATGATTTAATAATCTTGCGTCTGCGCACCTGCATGAAGACTTATTTCATCTAATCATCACATCTCGTCTCCATCGCCTTCATTTTCCTCTCAATTGTTGTTTCAGACACGACTCCCATGATGCAGTTCATTTGATTCTCATCTTTTATACAATTGCATCAGTTTGAACCCCAATATTTTTGTAGTTTTTAAGGTGAATTAAGTAGTATTCTGAAGTAGTATTCTACTTCAAATTTAATTTTAATCTTCTCTTTGCATCTTAATTTTTTTGTGTATTTAAATAATTTACATTTAAGTTTTATTTATTTAAATGTATGTATTAATGTATAGTAATTTATTAATTTTATTTTTAACTTATATTATTCTTTTAGTTGAAATATAATTAATATTTTGTTACATTTATTTATTTTTTATTTTTATAGTATTATTCGATTCAAGTTTATTTGTATAGCGCTTTTCACGATGCAAATCATTGCAAAGCAGCTTTACAGAAAATTAAAGTTTCTACATTATATTTAGTAATAGCTTGTTATTTTTAATGTATTAATTTTATATTAATTAATGTGTATTATTATTTGTTCATATTTAATAAATTGTATATAAATTAGCATTTTTATTCATATTACTCTATAATATTATTTAATCTCAAAACTGAAGGCCAAAAATAAAATCACTTTTAAAAAAAATGCATAAATAAATAAATAACTGCATATTTAAACTGAATTAAAAGAATATAAAGTAATATAAATTAATAAGAAATTAATACATTTATACATTCAATTAATTAATGCATTTAAATGAATATATATATATATATTTGTGCTGATTAGCCCCGCGCAACATGGAATCTCATTGGTCCAAAATATATCTCCACATAGCTGTGTACTAAACTTTAAATTCATTTTGACTGGCCGTGATTGTGTCACATATTAGAACTGTTTTACAGTCGTGGACTTTGTTTATTTAGAGTTGTTGGTTCCCGTTTGTCTTCTGCAGTGCACGTGCCGTAAGGACATGGTGAAGATCTCCATGGACGTCTTCGTTCGCTGCCTGCAGCCCGACCGCTACGATCTGTGGAAGCAGGGGAAAGACAACACGCTCCTGGACCACCTCAAACCCACGAGCCTCAGCAGCCCCGAGCTGGAGCACTGGAAGAAAACCAGGGTCACGTACAGAGAGAAACTCCTGCGCAGGTGCCGAAAATTTTCAATCTTTCATTTTTTTTTTTTTTTGCAACAAAAATCTGTTAGTTGGCCTTTATCGTTGATTTTAGAAACTAATTTTCATCAGTCCCCTGAACAAAAAAAAAAACATGCTTTGCACAAACTCATTGTTTCGTTTTAACGATGTGTGACTGTGAAAATCTGTGTAAGTACTGAATATATTATGTGCTTTTAATGCTAAACACAATACATTGTTAAATTGATAAAAATAATTTATGGAATGATAATAGTAAAAAGATGCGATAGCGTGATGTAGGAATGTCACGTTATGACGTTCATGGTTAGATATAATAATAGTGAAGCTGTTGTAATTAAAAATAATTGTATTTGTGTTTTTATTTTTTTTACTGATCAAAATAAGTGTGCTAAATGCATTGTTTTAACGATCTCTCTGCGAAAATTTACCATGGTCGTGAAATGACCTTTATTGTTAGGATCTTAATAAACAAAATGTTATCAAGTCGGAAAACTTTTGGGTTGAAAAAAAGTTATTCGTTTGTGGTATTTGTCGTAGAGCTCAGGCAAAGGTTTTTATTTATAAGGTTTTTTGTAACTTTGTCCTTCACTGTTCGAATCGTCATCAATAAAAACTATCAAGCAAAAAACGTTTAGGTTGAAATAAATTAATTTGCGTTATTTTTTTGTAGAGTTTAGGTGAAGATTTTATTGACCTTTGAGCTTTTCTGTTTGATTCGTAATAAAAACTATCAAGTGGGAAATTGTTTTGTTTGAAATGAAAGTTCACTAGGTTTTTATTGACCTTTGTTGTTTACTCTTTGAATCATAATAAATTAGAACTATTAAATGCGAAACGTTTGCGTTAAAATAAGTTCGTTATCCATTTGCGTTGTTTTTAGCAGTCTAGGTGAAGATTTTATTGACCTTTGACCTTTACTTTTCGACTCATAATAAATGAAAGCTATCAAGTTGGAAACGTTTGGGTTGAAATACATTCGTTATCCATTTGCGTTGTTTTTTTTGTAGAGTTTAGGTGAAGATTTTATTGACCTTTGAGCTTTTCTGTTTGATTCGTAATAAAAACTATCAAGTGGAAAAATTTTGTGTTTGAAATAAAAGCTTGTTATCCGTTGTTGTTGTTTTTTTGGAGTACTTATGCGAAGTTTTTGGTGACTTTTGACCTTTATCGTTCGAATTGTAATAAATAAAAACTATCAAGTGGGAAATTGCTTTGTTTGAAATGAAAGTTCACTAGGTTTTTATTGACCTTTGATGTTTACTCTTTGAATCGTAATAAATTAGAACTATTAAATGCGAAAAGTTTGCGTTGAAATAAGTTCGTTATCCATTTGCGTTGTTTTTAGCAGTCTAGGTAAAGATTTTATTGACCTATGAGTTTTTTTATTTGATTCGTAATAAAAACTATCAAGTGGAAAAATGTTTTGTTTGAAACAAAAGCTCGTTATATGTTGCTTTTTTTGGCGTGCTTATGTGAAGTTTTTGGTGACTTTTGACCTTTATCGTTCGAATTGTAATAAATAAAAACTATCAAGTGGGAAATTGCTTTGTTTGAAATAAAAGTTCACTAGGTTTTTATTGGCCTTTGATGTTTACTCTTTGAATCGTAATAAATGAGAACTATTAAATGGGAAACGTTTGCATTGATATAAGTTCGTTATCCATTTGCGTTGTTTGTCGTAGGGCTCAGGCGAAGGTAAAACAGTTCCGCCGTCTGAAGCTGGAGGAGGTGAAGGTTCTGGCGGAGGAGGGAGTGGAGCTGGACATGAGCGAGTACCTGCTCAAGGTGGAGGAGCGCGAACAGCAGCGGCGGCAGCAGAAGGACGAGCGCATGGCGCGGGAGGCGCTCCTCACGCTGGAGGCGCTGGAGAGGGAGGAGCAGGAGCAGGCGGAAGCAGCACTCCGTGGAGAAGGTGATGCAAGCAAACTTTTAGCATATAGCATCCACCCCATAAACCCTAGCAACCACATAGTAACACCCTAGCAACTGCCTTTGCAGGTGAAGATGGAAAAACAGAATCTCAGGATCCTCCACCGGAAAACGGAGAGGAGAAGAAGAAGAAGAAAAAGAAGAAGCCGAAGCATCTCGACGATCTCTCCTTCCAGCAGGTGTTTGAGCAGTTCGCTTCCAGCGACATTCAGGACCAGAGTAATGGAGACGCTCCCGGCCTGCAGGTGAGCAGCTTCTCTGGTCCCAAAGGGTTTTTAGGATTTTAAACGTTGAGGTAAATTATCGTTAAATGTTTTTGTTCTCAGCCGAATCCTTTCATGAAACTGAAGAAGAAAGTTGAGGTGAAGAAGAGCCGAAGACATCCGTTTAGCAAGCCACCCATGCGCTCTCCTCACTCCATAGTCAAACAGGAAGCCTCCAGCGATGAGGGTAAGTACTGCTTTCATGATATCATTAACGATGAACGTTAAGCGCAATATACTTTCAGTATAAAATTCCGAAAATTTGTTTTTTTTACTATTAACATTTTGGGCCTCATGCATGAAACGCAAGCAGATTCCTGTGTGAATTGTTCTTCAAAAACATTAATTTTCACTTAAAGTTTCAGTGCAACATTTTACGCTAGAACAGATTTACGAAAGATTTCCATGAATTTGTTTTATGTTTCAAATTAATTTCGTAATGATGTAAAATTGTTCATAAAGCCATTCTTGCATGCATCAAGACTCGTTTTTGTCATGTTTCAAAAATGACATTTTAAATAATGATAAAAAATCAAATTGTTCGGAAGGTTGTTCGTAATTATATATTTTAATTGTTCATTAAGCTATTGTTAATTTACTTGTTTTACGTGTGCTTTAAATGCAATTTGTAGTAATATCCATGAAAAATCAAATGTTTGTAAAACCATTTGACCTTTTCACGAACCCACCGAGCGTGAGTTTTTTTCAACGACCTTATATTAGAATGTATCGCCTTATCGTTTCCATGGTGACGGTGGTCATGCTTGTCACGTGACACACCACAACTACAATAGCTGTGTATGAGTGATGTATTGCTTTTATTTAATTTTTCCTTTTTATAAAAAAAAAAAATCACAAATGTGTTAACTATATTATGAATTATCTGATATTCCGATTCTCAAATAATTGTAACTAAATATATTTGGTAGTTTAAACGTGTTCTAATCACACCGGTGCGATCGTACGCGTCAAAGGGTTAATGCAGAAATGTTCGTAACGACGTTCTTAAAATCAGATAATGTATGTAAATTTAAGTGTATGTAAGTCTATGAAGACATTCTTGCATGCACAGAAACTAATTTTTCTCACATTTCAAAAATTACATTCAAAATAACGTACAAAAAAATCAAATGATGTTCTTAAGGCTGTTCGTAAAGCTATCGTTAAATGACATGTATTGTTCCTTTTTTTTTTTTGATGCAGTTCATAATGTCTGTAAAGTCAAATGACGTTTCTTAAACCAATCTTTTGGGATGCACCGGAAATTATCGGCCAAAAATGGCATTTTGGTTTTTGGCCGAAAATATATGGCGCGCCGCACCGCCCAGCAGTGTTCAGAGCGCAGGTTTCACTGTGATGACCTTCTTTAAACGTAAATTTATGAAGCCGTTCTTGCATGCACAGAAACTTGTTTTTCTAATGTTTCAAAAATGACATATAAAATAATGTACAAAAAATCAAATGATGTCCTTAAGGTTGTTTGTACAACATTACGTAAAATGTGAGTAAATTGAATCTGGCAGTTTAAGTGAAAATAACTTAACGAAAGGTTTACCTGAATTTGTGTTGCTCCTCTTTCATAGATTGCGTTCGCAACGACGGACATAAAATCGTTAAATTGTTCGTAAAGATATTCTTGAATTACATGTGTTGCTTGTGTGTTTTTTTGTCCATAAAAAATGTCCATAAAAAAATCGAATGACGTTCGTAAAACCATTCTTTCAGAAATTGTTGAATTTGCGTTAGAATAGTTTTACAGAAAAATTACCCAAATTTTGTTTTGCAAGTTTCATAAATGACAATTCTTAAAATGGTAAAATTATCTGTACGTTTGGTTCTTACGTAAACAATAAAATTGTAAAATCATAAAATCGAATGATGTTCATAGAATTGCTTGTGAAAAACATCTCGACTAAATTTTCACATTTAAATAAGAGATATTTCATTTGCTTGCGTTTCATAAATGAACTTCGTTATGACTTCGTAGAAGTATGTAAATGAATATGCATTTTTTTTATTGTTGAAATTATTAGTGAAAAATTTATGCAAGAAAGTTTTTACAAATGATTTACACACAAATTTGGTTTATTCCTGTTTCTCAAATGAGGCTCAATTTATGACAATGCATGTTATTAAATTACTTACAATATAATTACGGCATTTCTGTCATTCTTTGAAAACGGCAATGTTGTATTTTTTTTTTTTCATGGGGTACTGCGAGAAATATTCCGATTTTGTTGTCGCATGTAGTTCAGGAGAACAGAAGAAACTTGGCACCCTAGATAAATGTCTGATGGCTGAGGAAAAAGTTGTTAAAAGTTAGATATGTTTTTACAATATGAATGTTTTTAGAACATTTCATTTTATTTCAGAGTGTTCTGGTTTGATGGCGAGATGTTGTTTTGTGTTTGTTTGTTTGTGAAAGTGTGCAATAAAGTATGAAAGAAAGCAGCCACAAACAATCAGCTCTTTATAAGACGGGGCGGCTGAAAGACGGTTATTGTTTTGTCTGTGCTGTGTTATGAACAGACAGACAGCTGTAAACCCGCACCGCCTGCTGTCACTGTAGCGTCTGTAGAGTCACGGCTCAGAGGAGGAGGACAACACTCATACTGAGCCACATTATATAGCCTTCTATATGATTTATTTACCTCTAAAAAAATGTGTATTTTTAGTGCTTATGAGGGAGAATCATATTAAAATTCTTCTTATTTAGCTTCTGCACACTTTAGTTATTGTTGCGTCTGTCTGTCTAGCCATCTAAATATCTATATCTATCTATCTATTGTTCTATAATTCTGTCGCTCTATCGTTCTAGCCATCTATCTATTTATCGTTCTATCTATCTGTCATTCTGTCGTTCTATCTATCTATCTATCTCTATCTATCTATCTATTGTTCTGTCGTTCTCTCTATCTATCTATCTATCTATCTGTCTGTCTGTCTATCTATCGTTCTATCTATCGTTCTATCTAGCTCGTTCTATCTATCTATCTATCTATCTATCTATCTATCTATCTATCTATCTATCTAAAATAATTAATAGTTTTCTATATTCCAAATTAAAAAGCATTTAATTTCACCCAAAGTTCTATCTATCTGTCATTCTGTCATTCTATCTATCTATCTATCTATCTATCGTTCTATCATTCTATCGTTCTGTCGCTCTATCGTTCTATCTATCTGTCATTCTGTCGTTCTCTCTATCTATCGTTCTATCGTTCTATCATTCTATCATTCTATCGTTCTGTCGCTCTATCGTTCTATCTATCTATCTATCGTTCTATCGTTCTATCATTCTATCGTTCTGTCGCTCTACCGTTCTATCTGTCATTCTGTCGTTCTATCTATCTATCTATCTATCTATCTATCTATCGTTCTATCGTTCTGTCGCTCTATCATTCTATCATTTTATCTCATTCTGTCATTCTATCTATCCATCTATCCATCTATCTATCATCTATCTATCTATTGTTTGATCATTCGATCTTTCGACCTATCGTTCTATCATTCTATCGTTCTGTCGCTCTATCGTTCTATCTATCTGTCATTCTGTCGTTCTATCTATCTATCTATCGTTCTATTGTTCTATCATTCTGTCGTTCTGTTGCTCTATCATTCTATCGTTCTATCTATCTGTCATTCTGTCGTTCTATCTATCTATCTATCTATCTATCTATCTATCTGTCGTTCTATCTATCTATCTATCGTTCTATCGTTCTATCTATTGTTCTATCCATCTTCATGGTGAAGTTGTGTACAGTGATTATTGTAGTGTGCAGCTCCTCTGAAGAGTGAATCTTGCGTGTCGTCTCTGTATGTTTCTGTAGAGCTGTACTCTGGGCTGCCTGTAGGTGGCGGAGTTCAGCCGGAGGCCAAGAAGTCTGAGGAGAGCGCGCTGTGGCAGAACCGCTTGCCAAACTTCCTGGCCGAGAAACAGTTCAACGCTGCGATGGCGACCATCGAGCCGCACTGCGCTGTCTGCACGCTCTTCTGTCCGTACACACAGGTAATGCACTGTGCGGCACTATCAAAACACTAAAAGTGCCTCACATAATCAGACTTTTGGCTATCGGCACAAAATCTGGTTCACTTCGACGCTTTTTTTGACCAAAAACCGCCCGATTAGACAGGAAGTTATTTTATTTCGTTGTTTATTTCTCTTTGGTTTAGCGTGTTCTCTTCTCTCATGTGTTTGTGTGTGTGTTTAGCCTCTTAAGGACCCCTTCCACCTCTCGGACACGTCTGGCCTGGTGTCCCGGGTCTGCTGTCGCACCCGTCCGCTGGTTCCAGAGATGTGCTTCAGCGCAGGAGCTGAAAACACCGAGCCCCTGCCGTCGAACTCCCACATCGGTGACGACGGCACCAGCGTCCTGCTGTCCTGCGGGTGCTGCAGCCTACAGGTCCACGCCAGTGAGTTCACACACCTCACATGCGCTTCTCATGATCCAGTGACGGCTTTGACGTGTCATGCTAAGAGCCGGTCCACACAGAACACTGCGCTGCTGTTTAACCATTTTTTATACAAATGTGCTTGATGGATGCCTTCAACTCATTACTCCATGCCTTACTGCTTTAAGTTCATACTAGAATGTAACTAGAATGACAATGAATTGTTTATGTTGTTTAATACTTTATGTATATATTTTTCACACACACACACACACACACACACACACACACACACACACACACACACACACA